>NW_024402772.1:105459-143409 GCF_007990345.1 Gossypium hirsutum
TTGGTTTGTTGTCAGCTCGGAGGGTCTTGAAGTCGATCAAGAGAAGATCAAGGCGATCCAAGAATGGCCCGTCCGACGAATGTCTCCCAAGTCCGAAGTTTCCATGGACTAGCAAGTTTTTACGGTTGATTCGTGCCAAATTTCAGCACCTTAGCCGCACCTTTACTGGGGTTATTCGTAAGAATTCCAACTTCATTGGGGAGAGGAACAAGAAAAATCCTTTTTGAAAATTAAATATTGTCTAACTCATGCACCGTTATTAGCTTTGCCTAACTTTGATAAAACTTTGAGTTAGAATGTGATGCATCAGGTTTAGGCATTGGAGCTGTGTTGATGCAAGATGGTCGTCCTATTGCCTATTTTAGCGAGAAACTGAATGGTGCTGTCTTAAACTATCCAACATATGACAAGGAGCTCTATTCGTTGATCCGAGCCTTAGAAACGTGGCAACACTATCTTTGGCCCAAGGAATTCGTCATACACTCCGATCATGAGTCCTTGAAGTATTTAAATGGGCAACACAAGTTGAATAAGCGACACGCTAAGTGGGTAGAATTTCTCGAATCTTTTCCCTACGTTATTAAATATAAGAAAGGTAAGGAAAACGTAGTGGCTGATGCACTATCTCGAAGGTATGCGTTGCTAAATATTTTGGATGCTAAGTTAATGGGTTTTGTATTTCTTAAAGATTTATATGTCAACGATGCTGACTTTGGTGAATTCTTTAGATTATGTGCCAAGGGAGCCTATGAGAAGTACTATCGACATGATGGGTACTTATTCCGAGAAGGAAAGCTTTGTATACCCCAAGGTTCCGTACGAGAAGTGTTGATCGAAGAAGCCATAGCGGAGGATTAATGGGGCACTTTGGTGTTGCTAAGACATTAGCTACATTGCACGAACATTTCTTTTGGCCCAAGATGCGACGAGATGTCAAACGATTTTGTAATAGATGCATTGCGTGCAAACGGGCTAAGTCACGAATTAAGCCCCACGGTTTGTATAAACCATTACCTATTCCCGAAACCCCTTGGTCTGATATCTCCATGGATTTTGTGCTAGGTTTACCTAGGAGTAAGAATGGCCGAGATTCAATATTTGTGGTTGTAGATAGGTTCTCAAAAATGGCCCATTTTATAGCATGTCATAAAACTGATGATGCCGTTAATATTGCTAACTTATTTTTCAAAGAGGTGGTCAGGTTGCATGGCATGCCTAGAACGATCGTGTCCGACCGAGACGCAAAATTCCTTAGCCATTTTTGGAGGACACTATGGGGGCGTCTTGGAACGAAGTTGCTGTTTTCAACCACTTGCCATCCGCAAACGGACGGCCAAACCGAAGTGGTCAACCGGATTCTGTCTACATTGCTTCGAGCTATTATTCAGAAGAATTTGAAGGCTTGGGAAGAATGCTTACCACATGTGGAGTTTGCGTATAATCGAGCTGTTCATTCAGCTACCAAATTTTCTCCTTTTGAAATTGTCTATGGTTTCAATCCATTAACTCCACTTGATTTATTGCCATTGCCTTCTAATCAACTTGTTCATGTAGATGGGAAGCGCAAAGCTGATTTCGTCAAGCAATTGCACCAACGAGTTCGAGACAATATTGAGGCCAAGACCAAGAACTATGAGCAACATGCTAACAAAGGTTAGAATGATGTGAGCTTGCCTACGAACCAAATGGAGAACGAACAAGAAGCCATCAAGCTGCCCATTGGTCCAATAACGCGAGCTAGAGCTAAACGATTCAAAGATGCTATTTTAGCAATGGTGGAACGGGTTGAGGAAAATGATAGCAAGGAGTTTAAAAATGAGCTGAACATATTCAACTTCTTTGAAGCTGAATTTCGTTCTAGCTAATTAATTTGATGCTGGAATTTAGACCATTTAAATAAACATTTAAATAAGTTTCATTATAGCTTTTAAATATGTCTTAATTAATTTAAGTGTTTAATATGTATTGATTTAGTTAAATTAAAGATGTCTTGATGTCATTTAGTTTGTCTAAATTATTACATGTTTTAAATTTGTCCAGCCGAATTTATGTGTTATGATTTGTTAATATTTAAGTTGTCTCAATGTTATTTAGGATGTTCACATTATACTTTAATTTAGTTCAGCTGAATTTGCTTGAAATTAATTAAGTTCATGTGTGTTTTTAGGTGCAGCCGAATTTGAAGATGAATTGGGTAGATTCATGCATGGAGATTCAATGAATTTGAAGATGCATGTGCAGCTGATTTAATGCATTAAAGCTGATTAATCTTTGGAGTTTTTTTTCAAGGCAACTATTCAGCCAAAGTGACCAAGCTTTTCATCTTTTCAAGGTTGGCCGATTCTCTTCTCAAGGAAGTATAAAGGCTGTTCACACTATGGCTGTTCGGTTCAGCCATGTTCACACCTCATGGCCCTTCAAAACCATCCGTTCACACTTCTAAATGGCTGTTCAAATTGCCAATTAATGCTGGTAATTTTTCAGCAATAGTTGCTTCATGAATGACCCCATTATGTTCATTGACCGAACCTAGCCTATTCATGCACATCCAAGATGTTCAAGGTGCATTTTCCCATCTAGAAGATGACCATTGGAACTCTCATTCAGCCGAATCTACATGGGCTAATAATTTTGCATTCATGCTGAATTTTAGTTCATTGTTTACTTAGAAACTAAGTCTTGAATTTGTCCATTCGGCTACTAGTAGAAAGGCTATAAATAGTTGTTAAATTTCTTGTAAAAGGACTTTTGACAAATCTCTGAATGAAATATCATTTTAGTGAGGCAATTCACTCTCTTTATTCTTCAAAGCTCAATTGACTTATCTTTACGAGTGGCGTCAATCTGACTTTGTTTCGAACTTATCACCATAAGGTGTGGCGTTCCAACTATACCGAAGGTTCCTATTTTGCTAAATAGAGGGTCTCGGTTTTATCTACCATTTCTTTCCTTGATACGCCCTCACCTCGAGATCGAATTGAGTCGTAAAGATCGCCCGATCGTGAATTAGGAGTAAATTGAGGCTTTACAAAATAGGCTAGAAGAAAGAGGTTTATTTAGGCTCAAAAAGGTTTTGTTGGTTTAGGAAATGAATTAGAAAACAATGGAAGCAATTTGGCTAAGGATTCGAAAGCCGAACTAACACAATAGGAATGTGTTAACCCGTAACTTAGGAGAATGCTTAGGTTGGTAAGGATGGATGGAAGGTTTGTTAAATGGAAAGAAACTTCGACCCACTATCAATGGTGATAGGAACCTTAGTATGAATCGAACGCCACACTTTTGGGATTAAAGTGATAAGTTCGGGAAGAAACAAAAACAAGTTTGACGCCACAAAGATGTTTGATAAGTCTCACAAGTTTTTGGAGAATAACGAGAGTTGAAAATAACCTCACAATTTAGCAAAGCTATCAAATTGTTCATTAACCTCAAAATGTGAATTACATGACCTATTTATAGCTTGACTAAGGCAGCCGAATAGCCTATCTAATCAGATCCTTATGCCTTAAGTTTCTTGAGGAAACTTCCTAGAAATTTCCTAGTTACATTCATGTGATGAAATTCTGAAAATTAACCTTCTAGAAAAAGATGATTCGGCTGGCCCCTTTAATGGAGAAAATTCACATTCGGTTAATGTTTTAAAAGAGCTTAATTGCTGCTATGGAGAAGAGAAATGGACAGCTTCAAAAATTATGCTTCTTTGGCCGAATATGAATAGCCTCCACATGAATTGGCTGCTGGAATTTATGAGGCACTCTTTGGCCATTGCTCTCCACGAAATTGGCCCTTGGAGAAGCTCAAAAACAGCAGCTAGAAGTCCATTGAGCTGCACGAAAAGTCAGCTGGAAACACAAGACAGCTGCACTTTAAATGCCGTCCATGCATGTGCCCAAATACATGCCCCTTCTTTATGAGCTTTCTTTGCCATTAAGCTAGCTGAAAAAAACATCAAATAAATGTGATTAGGACAAGTTTAATACTCATGAAATCAGCAGTTGGACATATTAAAATTCTGCACATTAATTCGGCTAAGACAAATTAATTAGCAGCCACTAATAAATTTGTCTTAGTCAAGACACATTAAAACTTGTAATTAAACTAAACACATTTAATTTATGACTTAATATGGACATATTAAAGGCATGTACTAATATAAAACATATTTAATAAGCTGAATTAAAAATGTCCAGATTAAGACACATTTATTTAATTAAATGATTTGAGCTGATTCTAAACTAACACAACTAATTAAATTTATTAAAAATAAATTTAATCAGCTCCTTGAACTAATTAAGTGCCGAATTGAGCTAAATTGAGCTGACACAAGCTAAAATCAGCTTGTAGGAAATTGCGAATCAAGCTAGTTGAGCTGGGCGTTTTATGGGCAATCAATCCATCACTCCACAATCGAGCAATATAGCTTGCTACAGCATCTTGGAACTTCTTGGCACGTGCTCGAGTAATTGGCCCCAAAGGCAACTCCATGGATTCGGCACCTATCTTCATGGGCGAGCTCATATCATCCTCCCTCTCTTCGAAGCGATTCGTCCTCGAATCGTCACCTACATCAAAAGGAGAAAGGTCAGCAACGTTAAAACTTGCACTCACTGCATACTCACCCGGTAGGTCAATCTTGTAGACGTTGTCATTGATCCGTTCCAATACTTGAAAAGGGCCATCACCCCTTGATTGAAGCTTGGATTTCCTTTGATCGGGAAACCGTTCCTTGCGCATGTGGATCCAAACCCAGTCACCGGGTTCGAACACGACTCGTTTGCGCCCTTTATTTGCCCCTCGAACTATTGTTCGGTTCTCCTCTCAATATTATCCTTAACATTTTTGTGCAATTGCTTAACAAATTCGGCCTTCTTTTTGCCATCTACATGTACTAATTCATTATAAGGCATAGGAATCAAATCAAGAGGAGTAATGGGATTAAAACCGTATACTACCTCAAAAGGAGAAAATTTCGTAGCAGAATGAACGGTTCGATTGTATGCGAACTCCACATGAGGTAAGCAATCTTCCCACATCTTCAAATTCTTTTTCAAAATAGCTCGAAGCAAAGTTGATAGCACACGGTTGACTACTTCGGTTTGGCCATCCGTTTGAGGGTGGCATGTCGTCGAAAATAGAAGTTTGGTGCCCAATTTCCCCCACAACGTCCTCCAAAAATGACTTAGAAACTTTGTGTCGCGATCAGAGACAATGGTTCGAGGGATCCCATGCAATCTAACAACTTCCTTGAAAAACAGACTAGCAACGTTAGTAGCATCATCAGTTTTATTACAAGGTATAAAATGGGCCATTTTTGAAAAACGGTCTACAACAACAAATATTGAATCTCCCCCTCTTTTGGTTCTTGGAAGGCCCAGAACGAAGTCCATTGAAATGTCTACCCACGGAGCATCAGGAATAGGCAACGGGGTGTATAATCCATGCGGTTTGATTCGTGACTTTGCCTTCTTACAAGTGATGCAACGATCACATTTCCTTATTACGTCACATTTCATTTTGGGCCAATAGAAATGTTCATGCAATATTGCTAAAGTTTTAGCAATTCCGAAGTGGCCCATAAGTCCTCCGCTATGAGCTTCTTCTACAAGGACGTTTCTCACAGAACTTTGAGGCACACAAAGCTTGCCTTCACGAAATAAATAGCCCTCATGTTGAAAATACTTTTCACAAGCACCATGCGAACAAGACTCATAAATTTCACCAAAGTCAGCATCAGATTTATAAAGATCTTTGATAAATTCGAAACCAAGCAATTTAGAATCCATTAAATTGACAAGTGCGTACCTTCGTGATAGGGCGTCGGCTACAACATTTTCCTTACCCTTTTTATACTTGATCACGTACGGAAACGACTCCAAATACTCCACCCACTTGGCATGACGTTTATTGAGCTTGGTTTGTCCCTTCAGATGCTTTAGAGCCTCGTGGTCCGAATGAATTACGAATTCCTTCGGCCATAAATAGTGTTGCCATGTTTCGAGAGCTCGGACCAATGCATATAGTTCCTTATCATACGTTGGATAATTCAACGTAGCTCCGTTAAGCTTTTCACTAAAGTATGCAATAGGCCGTCCATCTTGCATCAAAGCAGCGCCAATGCCGATACCTGAAGCATCACACTCTATCTCGAATGTTTTGTTAAAATCAGGTAAAGACAACAATGGTGCATTAGTTAGACATTCCTTAAGCTTATTAAAAGAATTTTCTTGTTCATCAGTCCACACAAAATGAGAGGTTTTCTTAATTATACCTGTCAAGGGGGCAGCTACAGAACTAAAATTAGGCACAAACCTTCGATAGAAGCTTGCCAACCCGTGAAAACTCCTCACTTGGCTGATGTTCGTTGGACGCGGCCATTCGTTGATCGCCTTGACCTTTTCTTGGTCAACTTCTAATCCACGAGCACTTACCACAAAGCCTAGAAAAACAACTTCATTAGTGCAAAAAGAACATTTCTTTAAATTGGCATAAAGTACCTCTTTTCGTAAGACTTCAAGCACGGCACGTAGATGTTGAATATGATCTTCCAAGCTCTTGCTATAGACTAAAATATCATCAAAATACACAACACAGAATTTTCCAATGAACGAACGTAAAACATAATTCATGAGACGCATGAAAGTACTCGGAGCGTTGGTAAGTCCGAATGGCATTACCAACCATTCATACAAACCATATTTAGTTTTGAACGCAGTTTTCCATTCGTCTCCCTCCCGCATTCTAATTTGATGATACCCACTTTTTAAATCGATCTTCAAAAACAATTGGGCTCCACTAAGTTCATCAAGCATGTCGTCGAGGCGGGGAATAGGATGGCGATATTTTATTGTGATTTTGTTGATAGCGCGGCAGTCAACGCACATTCGCCAGGATCCATCCTTTTTAGGAACCAACAATACCGGAACCGCGCACGGACTTAAGCTTTCACGGATGTAGCCCTTCTCCATTAATTCGGCTACTTGCTTTTCTAATTCCTTCGTTTCCTCAGGATTACTTCTATATGCTGGCCTATTTGGAATTGCAGCACCGGGCACAAAATCGATTTGGTGCTCGATTCCTCGAATGGGAGGTAGGCCATTTGGCACTTCTTCAGGAAAAACATCTCCGAATTCCTGCAACAAAGAAACGATAGGAGTAGGCAAAGTATTGTCAAGTTCGTTAGTTTCCAATAAACACTCTTTATACATAAGTATAAAGATAGGTTGCCTTGCCAACATCAATTTTCGAATCTCTCTTTTTCTAGCAAAAACACTTATTTTTTTATTTTCACACTCTTGCTCTTTTTCTTTTGTCACTCTTGTTTTTATCTCACTCTCCTCATTCTTTTCTTTCTTTTTCTTTTCACTCTTTTTGTTTTTCTCTTTTTCTTTTTCTCGATCAATAGAGTGCTTCATCTTGAGTTGGTCGTCATGCACTTGCTTCGGTGTGAGAGGAGCTAATGTAACATTCCTTCCAAGGTGCTTAAATGAATATCGGTTTGTATAGCCGTCGTGGACTACTCGCCGATCAAATTGCCAAGGACGCCCCAATAGCAAATGTCCCGCGTGCATTGGTACGACATCACAAACCACCTCATCTTGGTACTTGCCTATGGAAAACGCCACCCTTGCTTGCTTCGTCACCTTGAGTTCGCCTCCGTCATTTAGCCATTGTAACTTGTAAGGAGTTGGATGCTTTGTGGTGGCTAAACCAAGTTTTTCAACCAGCAAAGAACTTGCGACATTGGTGCAACTACCTCCGTCAATAATTAAACTACACACCTTACCTTGAACATGGCAACGAGTGTGAAAGATGTTGTCTCGTTGTTGTTCTTCCTCGGCTACTTGGATATTCAAGCTCCTTTTGACAACAAGTAATTCTCCTTCAACGGGCAGCTCGAGCTCTTCACCTTCCTCCATGGGAATTTCAGGCTCCTCCTCTTGTTCATCTTCGGACTCAATCTCACCATTTGAACGAACCACCATCACTCGTCGATTAGGACATTGACTCGCAATGTGGCCTCTTCCTTGACACTTGAAACACTTGATATCGCGAGAACGATTCGAGACAGCCTCGTTTTTATTTTTGCTAGCATCGGCACTTACTTGATTGGGTTTGGCAGCAACGAAAGGCTCCTTAGGCCGATTGGGAGCTTTGCTAGTCCCTTGAGTCCACTTGTTGGTAGAAGCCGTTGGATATGTCCGCATGGGTCCTTTCCGTTTCAATTGTTTTTCAACTTTTATTGCCGTATGCACCATGTCCATAACTTCTACATAGTGTTGAAGCTCGACGATATTGGCAATATCCCGATTTAGGCCAGCTAAAAATCTCGCCATTGTTGCTTCACGATCCTCCTCCACGTCGGCTCTTA
The DNA here is from genome assembly GCF_007990345.1 of Gossypium hirsutum. Lineage (NCBI taxonomy): Eukaryota > Viridiplantae > Streptophyta > Magnoliopsida > Malvales > Malvaceae > Gossypium > Gossypium hirsutum. The sequence continues at coordinate 113,828 of NW_024402772.1, forward strand.
TCATAGCGATTTCCATGTCTTTATAGTAGTCCTCGACAGTTCGGTTGCCTTGTGTGAGATTTTGCAATTGTTGGTACAACTCCCGATGGTAATAGGAGGGAACAAAATGCTTGCGCATAACGGCCTTCATTTCAGCCCACGTAGAGATAGGCCTCTCCCCATTCCTCCTTCGGCTAGTCACCAATTGATCCCACCACACGATCGCATAATCCGAGAATTCAATGGCAGCGAGCTTTACCTTTTTATTTTCGAATAGTTATGGCACTCAAAGACGAGTTCCATTTTCTTTTCCCACTCCAAGTAAGATTCGGGATCATTCTTCCCTTGAAACGGCGGAATAGACATCTTAATATTTTTGAGATTGTCATCCGAACGGTCTCGATTTCTTGGGACTCGATTTCGTTGGAACCGTTGAGGGTTTCCTTGTTCAGATAAGTGATCACCTTCAGATTCTTCTTCATCATGGTTTTCAATTGGTTGCTCTCGTCCTCGCCTTGCATCTTCTGAAGTCACTTCGCGTTGCCTTCGGGTTTCGACTCGATATAGGCGGTCTTCGATTGGTTCAAGCTTGCGATCAAACATTCGCTCTATTTCTTGCATAATGGCTTGCAAAGTGAGATCCGGCACTCCCCTTCCAACATTTCTTATTGGACGAAATCCACCTCCCTCGTTTGGATTCCTTTCCGGGCTCCGTGACATTTTTAAAAAAAAAAGTTCTTTAAAGAATCACAACAAGAACTCACCAATCACTCACAAGAATAAACACTCACTTTGGCTTTTCTACTCTTTAATAGTCTCACTAATCTCTCTTGCCTTTTACCACTCAATTTTCACTTCCCAAAATTCTCCGCAAACTAAGTTTGACAAATCAAAATCGTTTGGGGTCGGCTTACAAAATAGATGAGGCTTGGTAGGGTAATATTTTAGGATCGGGTAGGCTAACAATCAAAGAAAATAGAAGGAAATTAGTGTGGCTGTATAGATGTGGTCCTTCGGGCAGCAAGCAATGCTTTTACAAGCTCAAAATGAATTTTAATCACTTCTCTTTTTTTTCTTTTTCTTTTTTTTAATTCCGAATTTTTTTTAATACTGAATACACAAAGAAAAAGAAAAAAAATAAATTGAATACAAACTCTATTTTTTTCGAATTTTTTTTACAATCTCGTAATACTGAAGACGACGATTCTTACTCCAATTCAGCTAGCTCTGATGCCAACTTGATACGCCCTCACCTCGAGATCGAATTGAGTCGTAAAGATCGCCCGATCGTGAATTAGGAGTAAATTGAGGCTTTACAAAATAGGCTAGAAGAAAGAGGTTTATTTAGGCTCAAAAAGGTTTTGTTGGTTTAGGAAATGAATTAGAAAACAATGGAAGCAATTTGGCTAAGGATTCGAAAGCCGAACTAACACAATAGGAATGTGTTAACCCGTAACTTAGGAGAATGCTTAGGTTGGTAAGGATGGATGGAAGGTTTGTTAAATGGAAAGAAACTTCGACCCACTATCAATGGTGATAGGAACCTTAGTATGAACCGAACGCCACACTTTTGGGATTAAAGTGATAAGTTCGGGAAGAAACAAAAACAAGTTTGACGCCACAAAGATGTTTGATAAGTCTCACAAGTTTTTGGAGAATAACAAGAGTTGAAAACAACCTCACAATTTAGCAAAGCTATCAAATTGTTCATTCACCTCAAAATGTGAATTACATGACCTATTTATAGCTTGACTAAGGCAGCCAAATAGCCTATCTAATCAGATCCTTATGCCTTAAGTTTCTTGAGGAAACTTCCTAGAAATTTCCTAGTTACATTCATGTGATGAAATTCTGAAAATTAACCTTCTAGAAAAAGATGATTCGGCTGGCCCCTTTAATGGAGAAAATTCACATTCGGTTAATGTTTTAAAAGAGCTTAATTGCTGCTATGGAGAAGAGAAATGGACAGCTTCAAAAATTATGCTTCTTTGGCCGAATATGAATAGCCTCCACATGAATTGGCTGCTGGAATTTATGAGGCACTCTTTGGCCATTGCTCTCCACGAAATTGGCCCTTGGAGAAGCTCAAAAACAGCAGCTAGAAGTCCATTGAGCTGCACGAAAAGTCAGCTGGAAACACAAGGCAGCTGCACTTTAAATGCCATCCATACATGTGCCCAAATACATGCCCCTTCTTTATGAGCTTTCTTTGCCATTAAGCTAGCTGAAAAAAACATCAAATAAATGTGATTAGGACAAGTTTAATACTCATGAAATCAGCAGCTGGACATATTAAAATTCTGCACATTAATTCGGCTAAGACAAATTAATTAGCAGCCACTAATAAATTTGTCTTAGTCAAGGCACATTAAAACTTGTAATTAAACTAAACACATTTAATTTATGACTTAATATGGACATATTAAAGGCATGTACTAATATAAAACATATTTAATAAGCTGAATTAAAAATGTCCAAATTAAGACACATTTATTTAATTAAATGATTTGAGCTGATTCTAAACTAACACAACTAATTAAATTTATTAAAAATAAATTTAATCAACTCCTTGAACTAATTAAGTGCCGAATTGAGCTAAATTGAGCTGACACAAGCTAAAATCAGCTTGTAGGAAATTGCGAATCAAGCTAGTTGAGCTGGGCGTTTTATGGGCAATCAATCCATCACTCCACAATATTTGCAATATCTCAGTTAAGGCTGGCGAGAAATCGAGCCATGGTGGCTTCTCGATCTTCCTCCACATCGGCGCGGATCATGGCCACTTCCATTTCCTTGTAGTAATCCTCCACGCTTCGTTGGCCTTGAGTTAAGCTTTGGAGCTTTTGATACAACTCCCGGTGATAGTAAGCAGGAATGAATCGCTTTCTCATTATGGCTTTCATTTCCGCCCATGTAGACACGGGACGTTCGCCATTGCGTCTTCGGCTCATCGTGAGTTGATCCCACCATATTATGGCGTATTCGAAGAATTCTATAGCAGCTAACTTTACCTTCTTGCTTTCCGAGTAATTGTGGCACTCGAAAACTTACTCCACCTTCTTCTCCCATTCAAGATAGGCCTCGGGATCCGACCTTCCTTGAAAAGCAGGAATCGCCATTTTAATGTTCTTTAAATCATCATCGATCCTCTCTCGATCTCTTGGTCCCCGTGCTCGTTGGCCTTGTCGCCTTGCACTTTGTCGCGAAGCTCGATCACTTTCAACGTCACTTGCTTCATATAGATCATTTGCATGTTGCCATGGACGTTCTCGCTCTCTTCTCGGAATAGGAGGGGTGTTCGCACGTTGGCTTCGTTCCTCCATTTGTTCCATTCGTTCATAAAGGGAATCAAATTGAGGTTGGAACAAACGAGAAATTTCTCGCACGATTGCTTGAACTTGTAGATCGGGCACTCCGCCTTCGGGAACGTTTCTCCTTGGTTGAAGATTAACTCCTCCACCAGCGGCATTCGAGGCTCCTCCACTTGTTGCTCGTCGTTCCGGGCTCCTTGACATGATGATTAAAATTAAGAAAATATGCTCACCAAAAAAAAAAAAACCTCACAATTCACTCACAAGAAAAGATATGGTCCATATTGATGTGAGCTTGCCTACGAACCAAATGGAGAACGAACAAGAAGCCATCAAGCTGCCCATTGGTCCAATAACGCGAGCTAGAGCTAAACGATTCAAAGATGCTATTTTAGCAATGGTGGAACGGGTTGAGGAAAATGATAGCAAGGAGTTTAAAAATGAGCTGAACATATTCAACTTCTTTGAAGCTGAATTTCGTTCTAGCTAATTAATTTGATGCTGGAATTTAGACCATTTAAATAAACATTTAAATAAGTTTCATTATAGCTTTTAAATATGTCTTAATTAATTTAAGTGTTTAATATGTCTTGATTTAGTTAAATTAAAGATGCCTTGATGTCATTTAGTTTGTCTAAATTATTACATATTTTAAATTTGTCCAGCCGAATTTTTGTGTTATGATTTGTTAATATTTAAGTTGTCTCAATGTTATTTAGGATGTTCACATTATACTTTAATTTAGTTCAGCTGAATTTGCTTGAAATTAATTAAGTTCATGTGTGTTTTTTGGTGCAGCCGAATTTGAAGATGAATAGGGTAGATTCATGCATGGAGATTCAATGAATTTGAAGATGCATGTGCAGCTGATTTAATGCATTAAAGCTGATTAATCTTTGGAGTTTTTTCAAGGCAACTATTCAGCCAAAGTGACCAAGCTTTTCATCTTTTCAAGGTTGGCCGATTCTCTTCTCAAGGAAGTATAAAGGCTGTTCACACTATGGCTGTTCGGTTCAGCCATGTTCACACTTCTAAATGGCTGTTCAAATTGCCAATTAATGCTGGTAATTTTTCAGCAATAGTTGCTTCATGAATGACCCCATTATGTTCATTGACCGAACCTAGCCTATTCATGCACATCCAAGATGTTCAAGGTGCATTTTTCCATCCAGAAGATGACCATTGGAACTCTCATTCAGCCGAATCTACATGGGCTAATAATTTTGCATTCATGCTGAATTTTAGTTCATTGTTTACTTAGAAACTAAGTCTTGAATTTGTCCATTCGGCTACTAGTAGAAAGGCTATAAATAGTTGTTAAATTTCTTGTAAAAGGACTTTTGACAAATCTCTGAATGAAATATCATTTTAGTGAGGTAATTCACTCTCTTTATTCTTCAAAGCTCAATTGACTTATCTTTACGAGTGGCGTCAATCTGACTTTGTTTCGAACTTATCACCATAAGGTGTGGCGTTCCAACTATACCGAAGGTTCCTATTTTGCTAAATAGAGGGTCTCGGTTTTATCTACCATTTCTTTCCTTTTCTTTGAAACCTTTAAGCCCGGGTCCTTATTTGTTAATAAGGGTTCGTTCTTGTTTCATTGGAAACCATTTATCCCCATTTTGCTTCCTAATTCATTTAAAACCAATATAACTCATCTTATTGAATTTTGAACTAAATCGACACTACCTAAATTCGATCGGGAACATAATACGACTCATCACATCATCCGAATCGAGCTTGTATCACATATGGCCATCAAGGTGGAAAGACAACTCAAGAGGAAAGGCCCAAGTCGAGGGTTTCCCACTTCCAACCCTTCAAAGTGGAGCCAAGGATCAAGTAAAGGACCTGCCAATCCTCAAGGGAAGGAGACCACGGTACCTCCAAAAACCAACAAGCCCATCGCCGAAGTAAACAAAGGCAAGGCACCTGAATTGTCATACAATCGAAATCGGGATATTAAGTGTTTTAAGTGTCTCGGAAGAGGCCACATAGCAAGCCAATGCCCAAATCTAAGGACCATGGTATTGCGAGCAGATGGCGAGATCGAAACGGAGGATGAGGAGGAGAAAGAATCTGAATCGGCTTCCGAAGTCGAGGAGGACGTGGAACAACCCATGGAAGGAGAACTACTTGTTGTAAAACGAAGTCTAAGTCTCCAAGGCATGGAGAATAATCTCTAATGAGAGAATATCTTCCATACTCGGTGCCAAGTCGGAGGCAAAGTCTGTAGCGTCATTATCGACGGAGGTAGCTGTACCAATGTAGCAAGTACCATGATGGTTGAAAGACTTGGTTTACCTACTACCAAGCATCCGAGCCCCTACAAACTTCAATGGCTCAATGACGGAGGAGAGCTTAAGGTAACGAAACAAGTACTTGTCTCTTTTAACATCGGCAAGTATTCGAATGAAGTTCTTTGTGACGTTGTACTGATGCATGCGGGGCATTTATTACTTGGCCGACCGTGGCAATTTGATAGACGAGTTCAACACGATGGGTATACCAACCGGTATACATTCAAATTCATAGGAAAGAATGTGACGTTGGCGCCGTTGACTCCCAAACAAGTGTATGAAGACCAAATCAAGCTAAAAGCTTCTGTTGAGCAAATGAGAGAAAAAGAAAAAGAAAGTTGTAAAAAAATAAAGGAAGAGAAAAATAAGAAAAAAAACAAAAGAGAGTGACAAGAAAAATATCCAAGAAAAAGAAGAAAAAGAAAAGAAAATCGAGAAAATGAGTGTTTTTGCAAGAGTTAGTGATGTGAGGAAGGCTTTGGTGATGAATCGAACTGTTATTGTACTTTTGTACAAGGAAGCATTAATTTCTACTAACGATTTACCTGATACCCTGCCCCCTCCTATTTTGTCTTTGTTGCAGGATTTCCAAGACATTTTTCTGAAAGAAACCCCGAGTGGTCTTGATGTGATCCAGCCCAGATTAATTGAGTCGTTTCACGTAATTGCCCGATCGTCGACGAGGAATAGTTGAGTTATCGAAAATAGGATGAAATAAGGCTAAAGATGCGGAAGCTTTCAAATGGTTTTAAAGGTTGGCTAAGGTGATGGTAAATTTATAAGGGTAGTAGGCTCGATTTAAGGATAAAAATAAGAAAAATGGAAGTTGATAAATGAAGGCTCGGTTTTGTAAAAAGATATTATAGTTGGGTAAAATCTAGGATAGTCGGTGGAATGGATAAATGAGCTTAAACGCCAGAAACGATTCAACACTAAAAAGTGTCACCCCGATTTCTATTCAGTTCAAGGTGGGATTGCGAAATTGTAGAAGGGTTGAACGTGATACGACCCGCCCCCGGGAACAGCTATTGTTTCAGCCTACAAGCGAGGTTGGCCGAATGTGGGTGGAAGCATTTAAGCTAGGTGCATGCATCATAGGTTCAATGAATGTGGCGTTACATGCATGAGGAATGTTCAGCTGATTTTAAATGATTCAAGAACCAGCATAATGCCGTTCACACATGAAGTTCACACTCTTGGCTTTTCGGTTTTGGAATGTTCACACAGAAAGACTCTTTGAAACCGAGTGTTCACACTTCATTTGGCCATTCAAATCCCTCTTAATGGCTGGTCACTTTTCAGCAAAAGCTACAAATTAAATGAGCTTATTTATGCACATTGACCGAATCTAGCTCATCCATGCACCATTCAAGTTGTCCAAGGTTCAATGTGAATTCTAGAAGCTTTCCAAGTTCAGCCGAACCTAGCCAAGCCATTGAAGAATTCATTAGCTTAATTTTTAAGAAAATGTATGTGACTATTCGCCTAACTTAGTTGCTGATTATAAATAGCTGAAATTTCATTTTGTAAAGGACTTTTGGACATTTTTAAGTAACGAATTGCTGCCAAATTTGTGAGGCATTTTCTCTCAAATTTCGTTCGGGACCCGTAAGACTTATCTAGCTTCTAGTGGCATCTTTCCGAGTCTTTCTTTCGAACTTATCACTCCCTAAACCCGAGTATGGCGTTCACCTTTGATACCTTTGGTTCATACTTTACTAAGTATCGGGTCAAGGTCCTTATCAACCATTTCCAACTCAATTTGGTCCTATAAGTTTCGGGTCGACACTTTTCTTTAGTGTTGGTTCACTCTTGACCTTTTTGAACCATTACCATTTCGTACCAAATCCCTTACCATTTCGTACCAATTCCCAAATACCAAAACGTACCAAAACCAAATACCATTTCTTAATTAATCCTAAACCGAACTCGACCATTCTAGTCATACCATTTCGACTTAAACCAAATCCAATCCAACTTTGCACGGACTTACTTTACTTCTTTGAACTCAAATATATTCTATCTTCTTCTTGTCTAATATACTTCTTCGTTTACGATCGGGAACTAAACGACTCGGGCTCAACTACTAAACCGAGGTCGTATCAGAATGCCACACCAAAGCAAGGTGATAAGTTCAAAAGAGAACGATAGACGCCACTAGCACGCTAGATAAGTCAGATCGAAACTCATACGAATTTAGAGAGGAGAAAACTCACTCTTTGAACAAAGTTCATTCAAATGATCAAAAGTCAAAAGTTCTTTACAAAATGTGATAACAGACTATTTATAGCTTACATTTGATAGCCTAATGGACATAGCTTAATGACTAAGTGATGTGGCTATTAATGAGTTAAATTAAACTAGAGAGATGAACTTTAAAGGCATGTCCATATTCGGCTGAATTGATGTGATCTCAATCGCATCATGTTGTGGCACCACTCGTTGCTATCATGATTGGCCTAAAACACGAGGGTCCCAAGTGCAAGATGAAGCTCAATCTCAGCTCAACAAGCTCAATCTTAGTTTTTCCCAGCTCGATTTAGCTCACATGAGCTTAATTTAGCTCGTTTGAGCTCAATTTAGCTTACTTTAGCTCGTTTGAGCTTGGCTTAAGTTTATTTCAACTTATTTATTTTAATGTCTGAATAAATTAAGTAATTTATTAATTTAGCTTAAATTACTACAGCTCATAATTATGTTTTGACTTATTACATGTTTTAAATGTGTCTTGGCCGAATTTAATATGTCTTGTTAAGACTTTATTAAATTTGTCTAATTTAATTTATGTTTAATTAGTGTGTCTAAATTATATTAATGTTTGTTCAGCTGAATTTTATGTGATTTAATTTTGGTTCATGTGTTTTTGTAGGTGAGCTGAATTTGGAGAGTAATTAAACAAGGTTCATGCATGATAGGTTCAATGTATGGGACGGTGCATGTAAGGCCTCTTTCAATGAATGGTGGCTGATCCATTTGGCTCCCCAAGCCACCTATTTGGCCAAAAGGTGTCCAGTAACTTAAAGCACAAGCTTGGCCGATCGTATTCCCAAGGCAGCATCTAAGCCATTCACACCTCAATTTGACCAATCAGCTCCTATACATGTGTATGGGTGGATTCATGAACGTCCAAAGGGAGGGAATATTACCTTAATTCATCACATTGAATGTATAATGTGCATGTACAAAGGGGAGAACGAATTTACAAGGTACATGCTTCCATTCATGAACCAGCCCATCATTAAAGTTTTAATTAAGAGAGATGCATGACCCATGCACCTAGCATTCGTCCAAGAGGGGTTGGATATGAATTGAAGATGCACATTCATGGAACAAGGAAGCTTTCTTATTGGTTAAGCATGCATGAACGGGTTTTGGGAAGAAACATGATTATTCAACCATGCATGAACTTACACTATCCATGAACAGAGATTTAATGCTTGAAGTGTGAACATTTTTAATTGTTGTGTGAACACATTAGTAGCTGAATTTTAATAGGCATTAGAGAGCCTATAAATAGTTTATTTTGTTTATTGTAAAAGGTTACAGAATTTGATTATTGAAAACTTGATTGTGAGGTTTCCTCCTATCCTATTTCGTACGAGTCTCGTTCTGACTTATCTAGCTCGCTAGTGGCGTCAACCCGACTTCTTGAACTTATCACCATCCTGGTGTGGCGTTCATCCACCTTTTTATACCTTTGGTTCCTACCTCTCTATAGGTAACGGGTCAAGGTCCATCTTCGACAATCCATTTAATCCACCTTGAGCAATATAAGTCCCGGGGCAATACTTCATATAGTATTGAATCGTTCTTCGCTTGAGTTCTATTTTTCCATTCCATTTTAACTATTAAATTATAAACAATATTTCTTTATTTCACCGAGCCTATCAAACATCTATCCAAACCATCTTTTGAACCCATTTTCTCAACTTCCGCTATAAAAAAATCATCTAACTCCATCTATCTACAAAATCGAACAAACTTCTCGTCGACGATCGGGCAATCAAGTGAATCGACTCAATCAACCGAGCCGGATCACATCATGAATGGAACATCAATGGACACCTTCTTGATTAAGCAAACATAGCTCTTGAATGTAGATGAATGAATGGCAGCCCATCAGCCTTGTCTAGGTTCGGCTATAGCATGAATGTACTAGCCAATAAGTGTCTCTTGGCCGAACAATCACCTTGGAGGCCAAAGATTCATTGCATAAATTAATGTAGCTAGACATCCATGCACTTTCCCATTTGTTGAATCTTGCTGTCCATGCATCTTCAATTGGCTCTTAATTTGCTGTTCACGCATGGTGCCCTCATCACTCTCCCTCATTTAAATGTCGTCCATTGCATGTGGAACATCTCATTAATTGCCGTTCCATGCATGTAGAACAACATCTTTAATGCATGTCTTGTTGTACAATAAATTCGGCCAACATGTCTCATTTAAATGCTTGTCCCATGTCCATGTATATATTAAATTCGGCATCATCTACCTCCTTTAATGCCGTCCAAGCCATTAAACCTGCAGACAAGTAATTAAATTCGGTCAAATGATGCATGCACATTAATTTCGGCTGGACATGAATTAAGTCAACAATAAGACATTAAATTCGGCACTTTAAAGCACTTAAGACACATTAAACAACAGCAGCAAAAAACACATTAAGTGACAGCATTAAATTCGTCCAAAGTACACAATAACCTGCACATTAAATTCGTCTGGAAAATTAATTGAAAACATGAATTAAATTTGTCTTAAATTTAGACACACTTAATTAACTATTAGACATCTATTTAATAGGTAATAAACTAAGACACATTAAAATAAGGATGTCCTGATTTTTAAACAAATTAATTAACTTATTTTAATTAACTAATCAGCAACTTATTTGTTTTATTCCAGCAAAATAATGTAAACTTAAGAAAGTTAAAAACTAGCTGAACTTAAATAAAATTTATTCCGGCAAACTAAAAGCATAAAATTAAATAAATTGAAGTTCAAGCTCAATGAGCTAGAATCAGCTCGATTGAGCTCCATTGAGCCGGAACAAGCTAGTTTAGCTTGCAAAAGTTTACGAATAGAGCCTGATGAACTGAGCCAATGATGTTTTCGGGGCAGGGTCGTATCAGGTCTTCCACCACTTCGTGGAATTGAGCATCAAATTGATTTCGTGCCGGGAGCAGTTATTCCAAATCGACCTGCTTACCGAGCCAATCCGGAGGAGACCAAGGAGTTGCAAAGACAAGTCAATGAACTGATGGAAAAAGGCTACATTCGCGAGAGCCTAAGTCCCTATGTTGTTCCCGTATTATTGGTACCGAAAAAGGACGGAACATGGTGATACGACCTGCCCCCGGGAATGGCTATTGTTTTAGCCTACAAGCGAGGCTCGTCATTTTTACAAGCTGGACGTAGCTCAATTTTATTTTTGTGGAGCTTCATTTAGCTCATTTCCAGCTCCTTCAAGTTCAATAAGCTCGAACCAGCTCAAAATTAGCTCAAAATAACTTAGTCAATAATATAGTAGCTGAAATAATTAATTGAGTTAGTTAAATTAGTTATTTACAAGCTTAATTAATTTTCGTTATTAAATTGGTCTTAAATCTGGTCAAATTTAATTATGCATGATTAATTGTGTTTTTCTTACATGTTATTAAGTTAAATTAAATTCCTACAGCTTATAAATAAGTCTTAATACATGTTTTAATGTGTCTTGTCCAAACTGAATTAATTAGACTTAGTTTAATTAATTGAGTTTTGTTTTAATTATTTGGATTAATGTTGTCTAAATTTCGTTTTTAATATGATTCAGCTGAATAATGATCAACTAAATTCATTTGTTCATGTTGTGTAGGTTGGCCGAATGTGGGTGGAAGCATTTAAGCTAGGTGCATGCATCATAGGTTCAATGAATGTGGCGTTACATACATGAGGAATGTTCAGCTGATTTTAAATGATTCAAGAACCAGCATAATGCCGTTCACACATGAAGTTCACACTCTTAGCTTTTCGGTTTTGGAATGTTCACACACAAAGACTCTTTGAAACCGAGTGTTCACACTTCATTTGGCCATTCAAATCCCTCTTAATGGCTGGTCACTTTTCAGCAAAAGCTACAAATTAAATGAGCTTATTTATGCACATTGACCGAATCTAGCTCATCCATGCACCATTCAAGTTGTCCAAGGTTCAATGTGAATTCTAGAAGCTTTCCAAGTTCAGCCGAACCTAGCCAAGCTGATGTGAGCTTGCCTACAAACCAAATGGAGAACGAACAAGAAGCCATCAAGCTGCCCATTGGTCCAATAACGCGAGCTAGAGCTAAACGATTCAAAGATGCTATTTTAGCAATAGTGGAACGGGTTGAGGAAAATGATAGCAAGGAGTTTAAAAATGAGCTGAACATATTCAACTTCTTTGAAGCTGAATTTCGTTCTAGCTAATTAATTTGATGCTGGAATTTAGACCATTTAAATAAACATTTAAATAAGTTTCATTATAGCTTTTAAATATGTCTTAATTAATTTAAGTGTTTAATATGTCTCGATTTAGTTAAATTAAAGATGTCTTGATGTCATTTAGTTTGTCTAAATTATTACATGTTTTAAATTTGTCCAGCCGAATTTATGTGTTATGATTTGTTAATATTTAAGTTGTCTCAATGTTATTTAGGATGTTCACATTATACTTTAATTTAGTTCAGCTGAATTTGCTTGAAATTAATTAAGTTCATGTGTGTTTTTAGGTGCAGCCGAATTTGAAGATGAATTGGGTAGATTCATGCATGGAGATTCAATGAATTTGAAGATGCATGTGCAGCTGATTTAATGCATTAAAGCTAATTAATTTTGGAGTTTTTTTCAAGGCAACTATTCAGCCAAAGTGACCAAGCTTTTCATCTTTTCAAGGTTGGCCGATTCTCTTCTCAAGGAAGTATAAAGGCTGTTCACACTATGGCTGTTCGGTTCAGCCATGTTCACACCTCATGGCCCTTCAAAACCATCCGTTCACACTTCTAAATGGCTGTTCAAATTGCCAATTAATGCTGGTAATTTTTCAGCAATAGTTGCTTCATGAATGACCCCATTATGTTCATTGACCGAACCGAGCCTATTCATGCACATCCAAGATGTTCAAGGTGCATTTTCCCATCTAGAAGATGACCATTGGAACTCTCATTCAGCCGAATCTACATGGGCTAATAATTTTGCATTCATCCTGAATTTTAGTTCATTGTTTACTTAGAAACTAAGTCTTGAATTTGTCCATTCGGCTACTAGTAGAAAGGCTATAAATAGTTGTTAAATTTCTTGTAAAAGGACTTTTGACAAATCTCTGAATGAAATATCATTTTAGTGAGGCAATTCACTCTCTTTATTCTTCAAAGCTCAATTGACTTATCTTTACGAGTGGCATCAATCTAACTTTGTTTCGAACTTATCACCATAAGGTGTGGCGTTCCAACTATACCGAAGGTTCCTATTTTGCTAAATAGAGGGTCTCGGTTTTATCTACCATTTCTTTCCTTTTCTTTGAAACCTTTAAGCCCGGGTCCTTATTTGTTAATAAGGGTTCGTTCTTGTTTCATTGGAAACCATTTATCCCCATTTTGCTTCCTAATTCATTTAAAACCAATATAACTCATCTTATTGAATTTTGAACTAAATCGACACTACCTAAATTCGATCGGGAACATAATACGACTCATCACATCATCCGAATCGAGCTCGTATCACAAGCCATTGAAGAATTCATTAGCTTAATTTTTAAGAAAATGTATGTGACTATTCGGCTAACTTAGTTGCTGATTATAAATAGCTAAAATTTCATTTTGTAAAGGACTTTTGGACATTTTTAAGTAACGAATTGCTGCCAAATTTGTGAGGCATTTTCTCTCAAATTTCGTTCGGGACCCGTAAGACTTATCTAGCTTCTAGTGGCGTCTTTCTGAGTCTTTCTTTCGAACTTATCACTCCCTAAACCCGAGTGTGGCGTTCACCTTTGATACCTTTGGTTCATACTTTACTAAGTATCGGGTCAAGGTCCTTATCAACCATTTCCAACTCAATTTGGTCCTATAAGTTTCGGGTCAACACTTTTCTTTAGTGTTGGTTCACTCTTGACCTTTTTGAACCATTACCATTTCATACCAAATCCCTTACCATTTCGTACCAATTCCCAAATACCAAAACGTACCAAAACCAAATACCATTTCTTAATTAATCCTAAACCGAACTCGACCATTCTAGTCATACCATTTCGACTTAAACCAAATCCATATCCAACTTTGCACGGACTTACTTTACTTCTTTGAACTCAAATATATTCTATCTTCTTCTTGTCTAATATACTTCTTCGTTTACGATCGAGAACTAAACGACTCGGGTTCAACTACTAAACCGAGGTCGTATCACATGGCGCATGTGCGTGGATTGTCGAGCCGTTAACAAGGTAACGATCAAATATCGTCATCCCATTCCTCACTTAGATGACATGTTAGATGAGCTTAGTGGGGCCAAAGTGTTTTCAAAAATCGATTTGAAGAGTGGCTACCACCTAATTCGGATGCGAGAAGGAGACGAATGGAAAACGGCATTCAAGACCAAGCACGGACTATACGAATGGTTGGTTATGCCTTTTGGCCTTACCAACGCTCCAAGTACGTTCATGAGACTAATGAACCATGTCTTAAGGTAAGTTTTGTGTGGTATATTTCGACGATATATTGATTTACAGCAAATCTATGGAAGAACATGTAAGTCATCTCAAATCTATTTTAGAAGTTTTGCGAAAAGAGACCTTATTGATACGCCCCGGCTTGGGAAGGAGAGTCGAGTCGTAGATGTGCCCGATCGTGAATTGGAGTAATACTCGAGGGTGGACGAAATAGGTTAAGAAAGAAGAGATAAAGGCTCAAATTTAGTTCAAAAGGGGTTATGAAATGTATTGAGGATGATAGGTGAATGAAAACCAAGTATTCAAGTTGAACCAACACAATATAAGTGTGTTAACCCGGGACTTATACGAATACTTAGGAAAGGTTAAATGTTGTATGGATGGAAAACGAATAAAATGGAACCTTGACCCACTATCAAAGATGATAGGAACCTCGGTATAACTTGAACGCCACACTTTGGGTGCAAAGTGATAAGTTCGAAATACAAAAACGAGTTGACGCCACAAGGGTTACTTGATAAGTCTAACCAGTCCTTAGAGAACAATGAGAGTTGAAAACAAACTCACAAAGTAAACAAATTTCATATAAGTTTTAAAAATATATTGTCTAACCAAAAAAATGATTACAAAACAACTATTTATACTAATATTGAATGTCAAACCGAATGGTCACAAAAGGTAGATAAATGGACAGCTTCTAGATGGCGTTAACTCAGCTGAAAACATTCATGGAACGTCTTCAATGCTTGGCTGACCATTGAGCTACACGAACAGCCTTGAAAGGTGTCTTTGATGGGCACGAGGAGCCTTGAATTGAAAAAGGTATGCCAGGTTCGGCCAAGGGAGTATACAAAGCCACTAGTGGCGTCTTCCAAGGAGCTTTGAAGAGTGAAATGGCAGCCCTTAAATGCATGTCTCCTTTGAAGAATCCTAGACCTTGGGGACGGCAATGGCATCAACAATCTTTAATGCCTTTCAATAATCAGCCTTGGAAATTCGGATGGCCAGCAGCAGCTTTAAATGACGTCTTGAGCACACAAATAGCTCCTAAATACTTTCAATCAACTTAAATGAGCTGGACTAAATTTGCAAGTCCTTTGGTGTGTTCAAGACAGCAATAAGCATCAGCTTTGGAACCTGAAAATGGCCTTTAATGCTCCTTGGAAGCATGAAACGTTCAGCCTTGAATAATTAAGCAATATACATGCTTTGGCCGAATGGTCACTTGGAAATTCCCCAAACAACAGCTCTTTGCTGTACCCGAAGCAATACCAGCTTTAATGCTGTTCAATAACGTCCCCCCTTGCATGCTTTCATTAATGCCGTCCATGCATGGTGAATATCTCATTTAATTCATGTTTTGCTTCCCTTTAAATGTCGTTCCATACATGGGAACATCTCATTTAATTCATGTCTTTGCTGCACATTAAATCAGCAAGCAGCTTCTTTAATTTCGTCCATTAAATGGCCACATGAAAAAGCACAAACAACTCCTTTAATGCCGTTCCTTGCATGTAGAACAGCATCTTTAATGCATGTCTTGCTGTACATTAAATTCGGCCAACATCCACTTCCTTAAATTGCCGTCCAAGCCATTAAACCTGCGCCAAATAATTAAATTCGGTCATTAATATCTGCTCATTAAAAATCAGCATCTTAAGACAAATTAAATTGGCAGCAATTTGATCAATAAATATGCTCATAAATTCGGCTGAAACTAATGAAAAACATCAATAAATTCGGCAACTAAGACACATTTAATTCAGCATCCTAGACAAGTTAATTAAATTTGGCTGAACATTAAATAACAGCTTAGGCATAATAAATCAGCAATAAGACACATTAAATAATTGTAATAAGGCAAACACATTTATGCTAGGTAATAATTAAAACAAATTAAACATGCAATAAACAAACATAATTAAAATGTCCAGATTTCTTAATTAAACACTTAGTAATTATTTGAGCTAAAAAAAAACTAACTCAACTAATTAATTTATTCCGGCAAATTAAATTAAAAGAGCTAAAGAGCTAATAACGAGGTCAACGAGTTAAATTGAGCTTGAATGAGCTGACTTGAGCACGAATGAGCTAACTTGAGCTCGAATGAGTTGAACCACACGAAAAGAAATTCAAATGAGCTAAAAATTAGCTTCATCTTGCACTTGGGGCCCTCGTGTTTAGGCCAATCTCGACGGCGTTGGGTTGTGACATTATATGATGCGATCAGGATCACATCATACCCTCCCTCTTGAAGACGATTTGTCCTCAAATCGGGCCACTTGCTCGAAAAAAAATTTTCAAGATCTCGAACCCTTTCGTTCATGACCCGAATAGAATCATTTCCAAAACTTTGAAAATCACGAATGGTTCGAGAAAATTTTGAATTATTTCCATGCCCTCCCTCTTTTGGAGGGAACCAATTTAGAGTGTCACCTACACGAGAATGAAAGGAATTAAAGACACTAAAAATTATAAACACAAATGATCTTTTTAGATGCTTATTCAAAATTGGGATGCTTAACCCAATGCCAGGATCAAAAATGAAATTCAGTCTTACCTTTCCAAAATGAATCAAAAAGTTCATGGATAGAAACAAATCCGAACCACAAAACAGTCGAAAGGCATAATCTCAAAAGTCAAAATTGCAAAATCCAAACCCTTTTAACAAGAACAAAGAATAATAATCTCCGGGGTCAAAAACAAAGCTTCCTCTTGCTTGGCTTGACGTTAACTTAGGAATGTATATCCCAGGTTTAAAAACGCGATTTTCATTGGTCGTTTCGCAACGCAACGAAAATTTCTTCTTCACCAAGACTTCACACATGTCAAGCAAATAGAAGTTAGGCATACATACATTCGAGCAATCAAACCCTTCATATTTCATTCGCACACGTAAACAAGAAAAGTTCACACCACAATTTAGATAATTCACATGATCATCACAAGCAAACAGATTAGATGTCAACTTTTCATCACACAATCCCAATTTTTTTTTGGGCTTACCTGGACTTACTTCTTGATCAATCTTGACAATGATAGGCTTATGAGCAGAAAGATATTTCACATTACTATGTAAAACACATTTATCAACAATCAAATTATGATTTCCAATCAGATCAAGATGAAAAACTTTCTCACAAACTAAGTCTTTGCTAATCTCGTCATCAAGAATCAAGTAAGATTGAGAAGACTCAAATACAGTAGATCCCTTACATGGCTTACCTTTAAGCACTTGTGGACTAGGGTCATCTACGATCTTACCTTTCTCGACTAATCGAAATCGTTTCTCCTTAGAAAAGTATTGAAGTTGAAATTGATCGATGGGATTTCGAGAAACCTGAAAAGTAGAAACAAAACAAGGAAAATGATATGGAGTTGCAAGCGGACCAAGATCGAGTTGCCAAGTCACGGGAAACTCCTACGAAAGCTCTAAACGAACAGATCTGAAATCAAACAAAGAACGAGATTAAATCTGGAAAATTAAAATCTGGAATAAGAACCCTAAAAATCAGTAAGATCTAATCAAGGAACGAAACACTTATGAAAGAGGTTTCTTGAAACCAAGAACACGAAATTGATTCCCAAGAATGAACTCCCACAAGCCGAATCTGTCAAAGAACACTAAATCAGCAAGCAAATTAGATCGACCAGAATTTCTTGAAACAAATTAGGGTTTATGCGTTAATGAGAAAGAAATAAATTGAAGGCATAAAACGGCTATTGAGGCTGAGAAAACGAGGGCAATCTGCTCAATTGACCACCACGAAAGTTTCCCCTAAGTTTCCACAACCAAATTCACCCAAGAAGAATAAGTGTGCATTCGGCAAGAACCCTAGAATTTGGGGATTTAGGGTTGATTGTCGAACTCCAGCAAAAAGTGAAATTGATCAATTCTTTAAGATAAACGAGGGCTGAAAACACAAATAAAACAGCAAATAGATTAGAATTAAGATTCGGCACAAGTAGAATTAAATAAAAGAAATTGAACAGCAAAAATTAAAGGATAAGTCCTAAAGATCCTTGAAATCCCGAAAGATTTCACAAATCTCTTCAAACGGCTCTAATCTCCCCTCCAAAGAATATCGATGGCAAGAAGAAGGTTGAAGATGGCTCCCACAATCAAAAGATTGTTAAAACAACTTCTAAAGAAAGCTCAAGAGAGAATTCTTGGAGAAAACCCCAAAGAAAATTCTGCACTCTAACAAACTGAAATTTAATGTATTGATTGATAATAAGATGTTTTTACAAAGGGTGGCTGGCCAATGCTAATATAGGCCTCCAACAAATCCTAATCTCACAAGTAACTAATAAAAAATTAAACCTAATTAATAAAATAACAAGGTAAATTCGGCCATGCACTTATATGGGCTGTTTTGGGCCAAATTTTACATGTAATGCTCCTAAAGATTAAAAAATTAAATTAAACAAGTAAGATGTTTACGAATTGGGCCCTTTGACATTTTGGCCTGATTTTCAACTAAGTATGAAGAAATTTCTTGATTGGGCTGGATTTTGGTTATTGGGCCTCGCCTTCAAGAATTTGGGCTTGTGATCCATCTCCTACCAAAATTGGGTCGTTGACGCTCGTAATGGAGATCCAATGCGTTTTGGCTGCAAGATTTGGTTTCTTGGACCAAGATTTCTGATGTGATCCGGCTCGGTTGATTGAGTCGATTCACTTGATTGCCCGATCGTCGACGAGGAATAGTTGAGTTATCGGAAATAGGATGAAATAAGGCTAAAGATGCGGAAGCTTTCAAATGGTTTTAAAGGTTGGCTAAGGTGATGGTAAATTTATAAGGGTAGTAGGCTCGATTTAAGTATAAAAATAAGAAAAATGGAAGTTGATAAATGAAGGCTCGGTTTTGTAAAAAGATATTATAGTTGGGTAAAATCTAGGATAGTCGATGGAATGGATAAATGAGCTTAAACACCAGAAACGATTCAACACTAAAAGTGTCACCCCGATTTCTATTCGGTTCAAGGTGGGATTGCGGAATTGTAGAAGGTTGAACGCCACACCAAAGCAAGGTGATAAGTTCAAAAGAGAACGATAGACGCCACTAGCACGCTAGATAAGTCAGATCGAAACTCGTACGAATTTAGAGAGGAGAAAACTCACTCTTTGAACAAAGTTCATTCAAATGATCAAAAGTCAAAAGTCCTTTACAAATGAAAGAAAACAAATATTTATAGGCACATAGATGACCGTTCAAATTCGGCATCTAGGTGTTCACACAATAATAAAAACGTTCACACTAATGTATTAAAATAGTTCATAAATTCGGCAGATTCATGCACTAGCTGAATGGACACTTTCTTCCCCCTTAGTTTGTGCATGAATGCTTAGTCATAAAGAAAGGCTTCAAGTGACTTGTATGTGCACCAAAAGGTTGCATTCATCTCCTTGGGACGTTCATGCACTTGTATGGACCATGTATCTTCATAATTAAACACTTTAATGGCATGTAAGTTCATAAATGGTAGCATGAACCTAGTAAATTCGTTCTCCCCTTTGTGCATGCACTTAATTCAATCAATGTGTTGAATTATTGAGTTAATTCCTTCCCTTGGACGTTCTTGAACCCATCCATGCATGTGTAGTAGCCTATAGGTCAATTCAAAGTGTGAACATGCTCAAGGAGCTCTATGGTCAACATAGAATTAGTTAGCAGCTACTTCTTGGCCGAATAAGTGCCTTGGAAAGTTAAGAGACAGCCACCATACATGCACTTAAGCCATTCATGCATTCTATCATCCCATGCATTTGATCCATTCATGGACTAGCCTTTAATGTCCATACATGCATTCGACACATGCATGAATTTGTAGAAACATTGCATCTAGCCGTACATGCACCAGCATTTAATACTTCTTCATTCATGAGTGTGGAATGCCCAAAAGAGATGTTTCTTCATTCATACATTGTACCGTCCAAAGGAATGTACCTACATGAAATAAACAAGTCATTAAGACATCTCATGAACACTCATAAATTCGGCATGATGTGAACACATTAATGTCATGCATTAATTCGGCTATGTGAACATAATCAATTTATATAATGACAATGATATATTAATAACAAATATTAATATAAGACAAGTTTAATGCTTAAATGAATATGTGCAAATTTTATTTAATGTATTAAAGACAAAACCGAGTTTAAACTAAAATGAGCTAAGTTTTAGCTCGTGAGCTAAAGTTGAGCTGAGGCTAAACTCCTAAGCTGAAGTTGAGCTAAGGTTTAGCTCGTGAGCTAAATATGAGCTAGGAGTGAGCTCGGTTTAGCTCAGGCAAGTTGGATCGAGCTTGAATAAGCTGGATTTGAGCTAGACGGAGCTCGTGGAGCTGGAAACGAGCTGGGATCAGCTTGCCAACATGTCAATGCTCGGCTTGACAGACTTGCTCGATGAAGTTCGCGGGGCGTGCTCGTATCATTCCCCCCTCTTTTAGGCGACTTGTCCTCAAGTCGAGCTGTTTGTCCATGGGAGAACTTTGACTCATGCATGGTTTTCCTCGGTCAAATGGGATGGAAGATGTCACACAAACCTGAAAAATTCTTACCACAACCAATAAAAAGAAACTCAAAGGAGTCAAATTCAAATGTGTTCGATAGTTCATAAAATATTCATTCAATCGAACATATGCCAAAAATCTCAATTGGACAAAGCAAGCATACATAAATTTATCAAAGAGTTTCGTTAGACCATCGTTACAAACATGAAAACTAAGTTGGATCAAGGGATAATTGGTTAAAAACGATGGTAGGCACTTAAACACATTATTCCTCATCCAAAACATTTTAATTTCTTTAATCGAATATAGTAACTCATTTGGTCCTTTGTCTTGCTCATGCAAGGTATGCCATGGCCAAAGGTATGCTAATTCTTCCTTTCGTTTTTGAACAACATGAGGGGAGTCTCCAAATTCCAACGTAATAATCACATCATCACAATTCCAAAAGGAAAAATCCATCACATCAAAGTATAAATAATTTCCAAACAACCAATCAATGGAATTTTCAACTTCAATCGAAGTGAGCAAAGATATTTGAAAATTTTCAGATGACTTACCTTGACGAATATGAAGAGAAGAAAATTGAGGATTGGGTTTACCTTTCTCAGTCAAAATGAATCTTCTCTCTTTGGATAGATAACGTAAGACAAACCTATTACTTCGATAAATTTGAATAGGTGGTGACGCACCATGACATGTCTTGCTCCTCGAGGGGTGGAATTCACAAAAATAAGACGGGTTAGTATTATCAAAAACTATGGACTTAAATGGAAAAGGAAAGTTACCATGGAAATTTGATTCAATTCCAAAAACATAGGTTGGCCTTACCTTCTCGAAATGAAACGAAAATTTCAAATGTGGCCAAACAATGTGATTAATAAATGAATCAAAATTGAAACCCAAATCATTGAATTTCACCTTCTTATCAAAAATTCGAACTTCAAGCAAACATAATTTCAATGTAAAGGATGCAAAGCGCTTAATGTTTCCATAAAATGAATTCATGTAGCAAATACCAGGCTTGAACACACGAACTTGATTAGGAATTCCAACAAGCAACATATTAGAAGAAGATATAATCAACTCACCACACGAATTATATTTCACTAGTTTAAACACACATGTTGATTTGACAAAACCGAGCATACCAAAATGCAAAGGTTCATACTTCAAGAGTTTTAATCGGGAATGCAAATCACTACATGGAAATTTCGCACAAAAACTCAAAGATTGTTCATGAAGAACACAATTGCACATATCATGTGAAGATCTTTTAACATGGATGCCAAACAAAGAATTTTTAACGAACATGCAACTTTTCAAACAGGCAGATTTATCACAAATCAATTGAGCAGGCATATTTAAACATAAAGATTTAACACATGAGTTCAAAAAGTTTGCAGGGTCAAACACATGAGAATTTTTACATGACAGACTTTGATCAAACATGTTCAAAATTTGCTCAGGGAAAACTAATCCAATGTTGTCAACAAATTTGCCAATGTAGTAATCGTCATAAAAAAAACTGTATATGGCACCTTTTAAAACAAAATCGTTAACAACAGTAAGTGAACAAAAATTATCCAAATCAAGTGACTTTGATTCGATAAACAAAGAATCCTTACCTTCCTTACCTTCAATCGCAAGTGGGTGGTAGTCATTCGCGAACTTACCTTTTTCGAACAACCTAAAACACCTCTCGTTTGGATGGTAATGTAGATGGAATTGGTCGCACAAACTTCTAGGAACCTGAAAAGTTAACTCACAAGAAGATCGAACAGGTGGGTTAGTGGAAATAATCCTCACTTGCTCACTTGTTTTCTCACTCGATTCTTTTTCTTCTGGATCACTCGTTTCTTTTGTTTCAATTTCTTTTTCATCTTCTTTTTCACTCTCAAATTTCTTTTCATTTCCTTTTTCATTTTCTTTTTGCTTTTCAAAGGCTTTTTCAAAGGCTTTTTCAAGTTCTCTCAAGATTCGCTCATTTTCTCTCTTACTTGCCTCTTGCCTCTCTTTTCTTTTTATTTCATTTTCATTTTCTTCTCTTGCTTTTTCTTTTTCTTTTCTTTTCTTTGTTTTCTCTTTACAAGAATGTACAAAAGAACGATGAGAATACAAATCTTGTTCGAAAGATGAAGAACTATTTGCATATGATTCACAATCAAAACTTCGTGAAGAATACTCCGGGTAAGATTTCTTTGAAGATCTAGTAGGAGTATGTCTTTCTCTTCGAACGCCATCTTGGAATGAATCAAAATCGTAATCGGCTTCTCGTCTTCTCAAATTTCTTGATGAAAAGGACTTTCGATCGAAGTCACTTCTCGAATTCGCTGATGAATATGCGTCATAGTATAAATCTCTTTGTCTCGAAGTAGATGGCAAAAAGGAATCACGATAGGAACTTTTTCTTAAGTAGTAGTCGGGGGTATATCTCCGTGGGGTTCTTGGTTCCGTTTTACGACTTGAAGAAACTCGATCACTTTGGTCTCGTTTAGTCGCCATTCTTCGCTTTTCTTGAACCAAATATTGGTATTCCGATTCGGTGAACTCTTCGTATGACATGATTTTTGTTGTTAAAAAGAAAATGTTAGATCACAAAACAAAATAAAAAAAATGAAGTACCTCACCACAAACCTCACAATTTCGCTCGGAAAGAAAATTGGATAACACTCCACTCGTGTTTACACTTGTCTAATGGCTTTTGCTCGCTCTAATGTACTCACCACTCGTGCCTTTTTCCGCTCGTCTCACTCTCGTGAATTCGTATTTTGTTTCAAGAAGACTTATTGCGGCTTAGAGGGTCGGCTTCAAATGGGTTACAAGGGATAACGTCGGGTGTAGGATAGGCTAAACAAAGAAAATAAAAATCAAAGTATGTGTGGCGTTTGGGGGGGTAGAGGGAATGGTAAAATGAATGGATGCTCGGAAGCAACAAAAAAAAACAAAATAAAACTCACAAGACTTTTCACTTTTGTTTTTTTTCTTCTTTTTTTTAACTCGATTTTTTTTGTCACTTTTTTTTCCTTTTTTTTCGATTTTTTTTTGAATTTTTTTGAATTTCTTCTCCTTTTTTTTAAATCCAATACAGTAAACAAAATACAAGAGAAGAAAAAAAAATTAAATTCCAACTCAAATTTTTTTTTTTGATTTTTTTTTGACTTCCTTTTTTTTTTGATTTTTTTCGTTACGAACCTACTCCGAGCTTGGTACGAACATCGGCATTCCTCGTTTTAGTAGCTCTGATACCAAATGATGTGATCCGGCTCGGTTGATTGAGTCGATTCACTTGATTGCCCGATCGTCGACGAGGAATAGTTGAGTTATCGAAAATAGGATGAAATAAGGCTAAAGATGCGGAAGCTTTCAAATGGTTTTAAAGGTTGGCTAAGGTGATGGTAAATTTATAAGGGTAGTAGGCTCGATTTAAGTATAAAAATAAGAAAAATGGAAGTTGATAAATGAAGGCTCGGTTTTGTAAAAAGATATTATAGTTGGGTAAAATCTAGGATAGTCGGTGGAATGGATAAATGAGCTTAAACACCAGAAACGATTCAACACTAAAAGTGTCACCCCGATTTCTATTCGGTTCAAGGTGGGATTGCGGAATTGTAGAAGGTTGAACGCCACACCAAAGCAAGGTGATAAGTTCAAAAGAGAACGATAGACGCCACTAGCACGCTAGATAAGTCAGATCGAAACTCGTACGAATTTAGAGAGGAGAAAACTCACTCTTTGAACAAAGTTCATTCAAATGATCAAAAGTCAAAAGTCCTTTACAAATGAAAGAAAACAAATATTTATAGGCACATAGATGACCGTTCAAATTCGGCATCTAGGTGTTCACACAATAATAAAAACGTTCACACTAATGTATTAAAATAGTTCATAAATTCGGCAGATTCATGCACTAGCTGAATGGACACTTTCTTCCCCCTTAGTTTGTGCATGAATGCTTAGTCATAAAGAAAGGCTTCAAGTGACTTGTATGTGCACCAAAAGGTTGCATTCATCTGCTTGGGACGTTCATGCACTTGTATGGACCATGTATCTTCATAATTAAACACTTTAATGGCATGTAAGTTCATAAATGGTAGCATGAACCTAGTAAATTCGTTCTCCCCTTTGTGCATGCACTTAATTCAATCAATGTGTTGAATTATTGAGTTAATTCCTTCCCTTGGACGTTCTTGAACCCATCCATGCATGTGTAGTAGCCTATAGGTCAATTCAAAGTGTGAACATGCTCAAGGAGCTCTATGGTCAACATAGAATTAGTTAGCAGCTACTTCTTGGCCGAATAAGTGCCTTGGAAAGTTAAGAGACAGCCACCATACATGCACTTAAGCCATTCATGCATTCTATCATCCCATGCATTTGATCCATTCATGGACTAGCCTTTAATGTCCATACATGCATTCGACACATGCATGAATTTGTAGAAACATTGCATCTAGCCGTACATGCACCAGCATTTAATACTTCTTCATTCATGAGTGTGGAATGCCCAAAAGAGATGTTTCTTCATTCATACATTGTACCGTCCAAAGGAACGTACCTACATGAAATAAACAAGTCATTAAGACATCTCATGAACACTCATAAATTCGGCATGATGTGAACACATTAATGTCATGCATTAATTCGGCTATGTGAACATAATCAATTTATATAATGACAATGATATATTAATAACAAATATTAATATAAGACAAGTTTAATGCTTAAATGAATATGTGCAAATTTTATTTAATGTATTAAAGACAAAACCGAGTTTAAACTAAAATGAGCTAAGTTTTAGCTCGTGAGCTAAAGTTGAGCTGAGGCTAAACTCCTAAGCTGAAGTTGAGCTAAGGTTTAGCTCGTGAGCTAAATATGAGCTAGGAGTGAGCTCGGTTTAGCTCAGGCAAGTTGGATCGAGCTTGAATAAGCTGGATTTGAGCTAGACGGAGCTCGTGGAGCTGGAAACGAGCTGGGATCAGCTTGCCAACATGTCAATGCTCGGCTTGACAGACTTGCTCGATGAAGTTCGCGGGGCGTGCTCGTATCAATTTCCAAGATTTGAAATCTTGATTTTCTTGATTCTTGAAATCTCTTCGAACAGCAAAATTGGGCCAAGATTCGATTTCTTGATTTTCTTGAAAACAAGAAAGTGAATCTTGATTTTCTTGTTCTCTCGTGTATGCATCTAAGGCCTTGCTAACAACTCTTGAATGGTCCCATTTAGTTTGGACCGCATTTGTCGGCTTTTGATCTCGTTATTGGGCCTTGTGGCAATTTGAGCCCATCACGTTCTTGAACTTGGATTGGGCCTTTAGGACTCGTATCATTCCCCCTTCCTCAAAAAGATTCGTCCTCGAATCTAAAAATCAAATGGGGACAAGTCAGCCACATTAAAAGTAGAACTTACATTGTACTCACCAGGTAGATCAATTTTATAGGCATTATCATTGATCCACTCGAGTACTTGGAAAGGCCCATCGCCCCTTGGGTCCAACTTAGTCTTCCTTTTTGTAGGAAATCGTTCTTTCCTCAAATGGACCCAAACCCAATCTCCGGGTTCTAGTTCAACCCGCTTGCGCCCTTTGTTTGCTTTGTTGGTGTTGGCGTCATTTGTTTTGGCTATTCGCTGTCTAGCCTTCTCATGTAAGGATTTCACCAACTCAGCTTTCTGTTCGCCATCTAAATTCATAACGTGTTCAAGAGGTAATGGCGCAAGATCAAGTACTGTTAGTGGGTTAAAACCATAAACAAGTTCAAATGGGGAATAACCAGTTGTAGAATGAATAGATCTATTATATGCAAATTCAACAAATGGTAGGCATTCTTCCCAATTTCTAATGTTCTTTCCCACAACAGCTCGTAATAAAGTCCCTAAGAGTCGATTAACTACTTCAGTTTGACCATCAGTTTGGGGGTGACATGTAGTAGAATAAAGCAATTTAGTACCAAGCTTACCCCACAATACCTTCCAAAAGTGGCTAAGGAATTTGACATCTCTATCAGAAACAATTGTTTTAGGGATGCCATGAAGTCTTACCACTTCTTTAAAGAATAAGTCTGCCACATGTGTAGCATCATCTGTTTTGTGGCAAGGAATAAAATGTGACATCTTTGAAAACCTGTCAACAACAACAAATATACTATCTCTTCCTTTTTTGTTCGAGGCAAACCTAAAATAAAATCCATGGATAAATCTACCCAAGGTGAAGTAGGAATCGGTAGAGGAGTGTAAAGGCCATGAGGCATTACCTTAGATTTTGCTTGTTTGCATGTAATGCACTTGGAACATACCTTTTCCACATCCTTCTTCATATGTGGCCAATGGAAGTGTTCTTGCAATATGTCTAGTGTTTTGGCCACTCCAAAATGTCCCATTAATCCCCCACTATGGGCTTCATGAATCAACAATTCTCTCATGGAACACTTTGGTATGCATAACCTGTTTAAACGAAAAAGAAAGCCATCTACAAGATAAAATTTTTCAAAAGCAGTATGTCCACAATTCTTATAGATATGGCTGAAATCAGTATCATCATCATATAACTCTTTAATATGTTCAAACCCTAAGACTTTAGCATTCAATGTAGTTATTAAAGTATATCGTCTAGACAAAGCATCTGCGACTACATTATCTTTACCTTTTTATATTGAATCACATAAGGGGATGTTTCAATGAATTCTACCCATCGGGCATGTCTTTTACTCAACTTACCTTGTCCTTTAACCATTTAAGAGACTCATGATCTGTATGTATGACAAACTCATTAGGCAGTAAATAATGTTGCCATACTTGAAGTGCACGAACTAATGCAATAGTTCTTTGTCATAAGTCGAGTAATTTAACTGTGCACCGTTCAACTTCTCACTAAAATAAGCAATAGGTTGCTTATCTTGCATTAAAACGGCGCCGATTCCAATTCCTGAAGCATCACGCTCAAGTTCAAAAGTTTTAGCAAAATCAGGTAATTTAAGCAAAGGAGCAGAACATAACTTAGCTTTTAGAGTTTGAAAAGCTTTTTCTTGGGTTTCACCCCATTTGAAACCCACTGATTTCTTTATAACTTCAGTCAATGGGGCAGCAATAGTAGAGAAATCTTTCACAAATCGTCTATAAAAACTGGCTAAACCATGGAAAGATCTCACCTCAGTTACCGATTTAGGAGTCGGCCACTCCTTAATTGCCTTAACTTTGTCCTCGTCGACATGAATACCTTGAGCACTAACTATGAAACCTAAGAATATTAGTTTATCACAACAGAATGTGCATTTATCAAGGTTGGCAAATAATCTTTCAGTTCGTAGAATATCCAAAACGGTTCGAACATGGAAAACATGATCATCTAATGACTTTGAGTAAATTAAAATATCATCAAAGTAAACTACTACAAATTTACCCAAATGTAGCCTCAAAACATGATTCATTAATCTCATAAATGTACTAGGTGCATTAGTAAGGCCGAAAGGCATAACTAACCATTCATACAATCCAAATTTTGTTTTAAAGGCTGTTTTCCATTCATCCCCTTCCCTCATTCGAATTTGATGATAACCGCTTTTTAAATCAATTTTTGTAAATATTATTGAACCATGTAATTCATCAGTATATCATCAAGTCTAGGGATTGGGTGTCGATACTTTACCGTTATCTTGTTGATTGGGCGACAATCAACACACATACGAACGTACCATCTTTCTTAGGCACCAATAAGACAGGAACAGCACAAGGACTTAGGCTCTCACGAATGTACCCTTTGTCTAGTAATTCCTCAACTTGCCTTTGCAATTCCTTTGTCTCCTCGGGATTGCATCTATAGGCTGGTCGATTTGGGATTGAAGCTCCGGGTACTAAGTCAATTTGATGTTCTATCCCTCGTAAAGGTGGTAAACCTTTAGGGGCCTCACTAAAAACATCCTCATAATCCTGCAAAAGAGATTGAAACACACTAGGCAAATTTTCGTTAATGTTAGATAAAGATAAATAATTTTGCCTAAACCTCACACTGATACAAGGCTGTTTATTAGTAGGGCTCTCGTCACATCTTTTTTTGTTGCCAAAAGATTTTTCCGCTCATTTTACCACTAGAGGATTCACTCACCTTTGGCTTTTTAATTTTGACTTTTTCCACTACTATTAGCCTCTTTTCTCTCTGTCTTTTGTAGTTGCTTTCTCCTTACCCCCTCACAAATTTTATCATCCTCAATTGATCTTTATATACATCAGTAGGATTTAAAGGAGCAAAAGTGAATTTCTTGCCTTTAAATACAAGGGAGTATCGATTAAGTTTACCTTGGTGTGTAACATCACGATCAAATTGCCAAGGTCGTCCAAGGAGCAAGTGTGCCGCATGCATGGGGACTACATCACACCATACGTCATCCTCATAATTGCCGAGTTTAAAAGTGACCAAGGACTGTTTCGTAACTTTAACTTCGGAACATTCATTAAGCCACTGAAGGTGATATGGCTTAGGGTGTTTGGTACAAGGCAATTTTAAAGAATCCACCAAATAACTACTCACTACATTCGAGCAACTCCCGCTATCAATAATGATGAACATAAGTTACCTTTAATAAACACCGAGAATGGAAAATATTGGTCCTTTGGCTCTCATCATCTTCATCTGAATGTTAAGGGTTCGGCGAACTACAAAGCAATGGAAATTAGCAAAGTCCCCTTCTTTTGGTGGTTCGACCAATTCTCCCATTTCACTGTCATCCACAAGTTCTGGCATATCTGGATCTGTTTATCAGAGTCGGAAGTGTACTCACCATTATCTTCAGAAGTAAG
>NW_024402772.1:143909-273100 GCF_007990345.1 Gossypium hirsutum
GAGGCAATCTGCTCAATTGACCACCACGAAAGTTTCCCTAAGTTTCCACAACCAAATTCACCCAAGAAGAATAAGTGTGCATTCGGCAAGAACCCTAGAATTTGGGATTTAGGGCTGATTGTCGAACTCCAGCAAAAAGTGAAATTGATCAATTCTTTAAGATAAAGAGGGCTGAAAACACAAATAAAACAGCAAATAGATTAGAATTAAGATTCGGCACAAGTAGAATTAAATAAAAGAAATTGAACAGCAAAAATTAAAGGATAAGTCCTAAAGATCCTTGAAATTCCGAAAGATTTCACAAATCTCTTCAAACGGCTCTAATCTCCCCTCCAAAGAATATCGATGGCAAGAAGAAGGTTGAAGATGGCTCCCACAATCAAAAGATTGTTAAAACAACTTCTAAAGAAAGCTCAAGAGAGAATTCTTGGAGAAAACCCCAAAGAAAATTCTGCACTCTAACAAACTGAAATTTAATGTATTGATTGATAATAAGATGTTTTTACAAAGGGTGGCTGGCCAATGCTTATATAGGCCTCCAACAAATCCTAATCTCACAAGTAACTAATAAAAATTAAACCTAATTAATAAATAACAAGGTAAATTCGGCCATGCACTTATATGGGCTGTTTTGGGCCGAATTTTACATGTAATGCTCCTAAAGATTAAAAAATTAAATTAAACAAGTAAGATGTTTACGAATTGGGCCCTTTGACATTTTAGCCTGATTTTCAACTAAGTATGAAGAAATTTCTTGATTGGGCTGGATTTTGGTTATTGGGCCTCGCATTCAAGAATTTGGGCTCGTGATCCATCTCCTACCAAAATTGGGTCGTTGACGCTTGTAATGGAGATCCAATGCGTTTTGGCTGCAAGATTTGGTTTCTTGGACCAAGATTTCCAAGATTTGAAATCTTGATTTTCTTGATTCTTGAAATCTCTTCGAACAGCAAAATTGGGCCAAGATTCGATTTCTTGATTTTCTTGAAAACAAGAAAGTGAATCTTGATTTTCTTGTTCTCTCGTGTATGCATCTAAGGCCTTGCTAACAAGCTCTTGAATGGTCCCATTTAGTTTGGACCGCATTTGTCGGGCCTTTGATCTCGTTATTGGGCCTTGTGGCAATTTGAGCCCATCACGTTCTTGAATTGGATTGGGCCTTTAGGACTCGTATCAGAAAATTCATAGGATGGTTAGTAACAACACTCCTTTCTTTTTCACTTTCATCCTTTTCATTTCTTTCTTTTTCCAACTCATTTTCAAATCCTCTTTCTTTTACCATATCACTCAATTCTTTTGCACTCTCGTTTCTTCCTTCAATCTCACTCTCTTTTTCGGTTTCCTTTTCTTTTTCGCACTCGTTTTTATTCTCAATCTCATTTTCAATTTTCTTTTCTATCTCCCACTCATCTTCTTTTTCTTTCATTTCTTTTTCATGTTCATTTTCTCGCTCGCGCTCTTTTTCTTTTTCTTTTTCACATGCTATTTCAATTCCATTACAAAAGTAGAAATCATCAAAATGAGAAGCCTTTCGTTGAGAATAAGAAAAGGATTCTTCATGATGTGATCCGGCTTGGTTGATTGAGTCGATTCACTTGATTGCCCGATCGTCGACGAGAAGTTTGTTCGATTTTGTAGATAGATGGAGTTAGATGATTTTTTATAGTGGAAGTTGAGAAAATGGGTTCAAAAGATGGTTTGGATAGATGTTTGATAGGCTCGGTGAAATAAAGAAATATTGTTTATAATTTAATAGTTAAAATGGAATGGAAAAATAGAACTCAAGCGAAGAACGATTCAATACTATATGAAGTATTGCCCCGGGACTTATATTGCTTAAGGTGAGTTTAATGGATTGTCGAAGATGGACCTTGACCCGTTACCTATAGAGAGGTAGGAACCAAAGGTATAAAAAGGTGGATGAACGCCACACCAGGATGGTGATAAGTTCAAGAAGTCGGGTTGACGCCACTAGCGAGCTAGATAAGTCAGAACGAGACTCGTACGAAATAGGATAGGAGGAAACCTCACAATCAAGTTTTCAATAATCAAATTCTGTTACCTTTTACAATAAACAAGTAAGCTATTTATAAGCCTAAAATGCCTATTGATATTCGGCATCTATGTTGTTCACACTAACTTAAATTCTGTTCACACAGGTATTTAACATGTTCACACAAATAGCATTAAAATCCAGTTCATGCTTGAAGATGGTACATGAATTGGCCGAACCATCATGATGCTTCACTTGATGCATTCATGCATCCTTAGCCTTGAAGAATCTCCATAATTCCATGAATGTGCAGCTCTTTAATGATCCTACATCTCCCTTGGCTGAATGAGGCATTAATGTGCCTAAAATACTTGAATGGTCATCTTGAAAATGCATGAATCATGCATGAAACGTCCCATGTATTTTCCCCCCATAAATATGATCCATGAATCTTCAAATACATGAACTTTCAGCAACTCCCTCTTGCATGAACGTCCCAAATGCATGTGCTCCTTTAAATGCCATCCATTGAACCTCAATTGTGCATGCACACTCCCATACATTGAACCTATCATGCATGAACCTTGTTTAATTACTCTCCAAATTCAGCTCACCTACAAAAACACATGAACCAAAATTAAATCACATAAAATTTAGCTGAACAAACATTAATATAATTTAGACACACTAATTAAACATAAATTAAATTAGACAAATTTAATAAAGTCTTAACAAGACATATTAAATTCGGCCAAGACACATTTAAAACATGTAATAAGTCAAAACATAATTATGAGCTGTAGTAATTTAAGCTAAATTAATAAATTACTTAATTTATTCAGACATTAAAATAAATGAGTTGAAATAAACTTAAGCCAAGCTCAAACGAGCTAAAGTAAGCTAAATTAAGCTCATGTGAGCTAAATCGAGCTGGGAAAAACTAAGATTGAGCTTGTTGAGCTGAGATTGAGCTTCATCTTGCACTTGGGGCCCTCGTGTTTAGGCCAATCATGATAGCAACGAGTGGTGCCACAACATGATGCGATTGAGATCACATCACTTCATACAAATGGCAATCTTCTCTTTGTGATAGATCTTCCGTAGCCGAGTACTTTGACACTCTTGAAACACGTGCACCTCTTCGTAAATAATCCTTTGTAGATGAATAAATTGAGGCACTTGTAGAGAGACGTTTACTTTTTCGTTTATCATCTCGGAAGGACTCAAACTAGGAGTTTGCTTCTCTTGGTCTCGAACGCCTTGTTGAATAGAAGTCTTGATACGCCCTCACCTCGAGATCGAATTGAGTCGTAAAGATCGCCCGATCGTGAATTAGGAGTAAATTGAGGCTTTACAAAATAGGCTAGAAGAAAGAGGTTTATTTAGGCTCAAAAAGGTTTTGTTGGTTTAGGAAATGAATTAGAAAACAATGGAAGCAATTTGGCTAAGGATTCGAAAGCCGAACTAACACAATATGAATGTGTTAACCCGTAACTTAGGAGAATGCTTAGGTTGGTAAGGATGGATGGAAGGTTTGTTAAATGGAAAGAAACTTCGACCCACTATCAATGGTGTTAGGAACCTTAGTATGAATCGAACGCCACACTTTTGGGATTAAAGTGATAAGTTCGGGAAGAAACAAAAACAAGTTTGACGCCACAAAGATGTTTGATAAGTCTCACAAGTTTTTGGAGAATAACGAGAGTTGAAAACAACCTCACAATTTAGCAAAGCTATCAAATTGTTCATTAACCTCAAAATGTGAATTACATGACCTATTTATAGCTTGACTAAGGCAGCCGAATAGCCTATCTAATCAGATCCTTATGCCTTAAGTTTCTTGAGGAAACTTCCTAGAAATTTCCTAGTTACATTCATGTGATGAAATTCTGAAAATTAACCTTCTAGAAAAAGATGATTCGGCTGGCCCCTTTAATGGAGAAAATTCACATTCGGTTAATGTTTTAAAAGAGCTTAATTGCTGCTATGGAGAAGAGAAATGGACAGCTTCAAAAATTATGCTTCTTTGGCCGAATATGAATAGCCTCCACATGAATTGGCTGCTGGAATTTATGAGGCACTCTTTGGCCATTGCTCTCCACGAAATTGGCCCTTGGAGAAGCTCAAAAACAGCAGCTAGAAGTCCATTGAGCTGCACGAAAAGTCAGCTGGAAACACAAGGCAGCTGCACTTTAAATGCCGTCCATGCATGTGCCCAAATACATGACCCTTCTTTATGAGCTTTCTTTGCCATTAAGCTAGCTGAAAAAAACATCAAATAAATGTGATTAGGACAAGTTTAATACTCATGAAATCAGTAGCTGGACATATTAAAATTCTGCACATTAATTCGGCTAAGACAAATTAATTAGCAGCCACTAATAAATTTGTCTTAGTCAAGACACATTAAAACTTGTAATTAAACTAAACACATTTAATTTATGACTTAATATGGACATATTAAAGGCATGTACTAATATAAAACATATTTAATAAGCTGAATTAAAAATGTCCAGATTAAGACACATTTATTTAATTAAATGATTTGAGCTGATTCTAAACTAACACAACTAATTAAATTTATTAAAAATAAATTTAATCAGCTCCTTGAACTAATTAAGTGCCGAATTGAGCTAAATTGAGCTGACACAAGCTAAAATCAGCTTGTAGGAAATTGCGAATCAAGCTAGTTGAGCTGGGCGTTTTATGGGCAATCAATCCATCACTCCACAATCGAGCAATATAGCTTGCTACAGCATCTTGGAACTTCTTGGCACGTGCTCGAGTAATTGGCCCCAAAGGCAACTCCATGGATTCGGCACCTATCTTCATGGGCGAGCTCATATCAAGTCTTGATAAGAGTCTCTTGTCGAGTAGTGTCGTCGTGACGATCTTTTCTTCGTCTCTTGACTTGAAGAAATTTGCTCCCGTTGGAATCGTTCATCCAACTTCTTCAATCGTTCTTTAATTGGTTCCAATTTTCTTTGAAGCATTTGACCCACCTCGTGAATAATCGTTCGATATGTTGGGTCGATCAAAACATCGTCATATTCTTCATCATCAATCCCTTCAAAACTTCTTGACATCTTTTTTTTAATCACACAACAAAACTCACACTTCTCTCACACAAAAAAAAATTCACACTATTTGGCTTTTACTTCTCTCGAATGGTCTCACCAATCGCTCTTGCCTTTTTCCACTCGATTTTCACCCCTCAAAGTTCTTCGCAAACTAAGTCGACAAATCAATACCATTTGGGGTCGGCTTACAAAATTGATGTGGCTTTGGTGGGGCTGATGTCGGGATTAAAGGTAGGCTATCAAACAAAATAGAAAGGTTAAGTGTGGCTAGAAATGAATTTTGAGTACTTCGGGTAGCAAACAATGCTTTACAAACTCAAAATGAATTTCAATCACCTTTTTTTTTACTTCTGAAACATTTTTTTCTTCTTTTTTTAATTTCTCTTTTTTTCCAATACTGAATACAAAAGAAGACAAGGAAAAGAAAAAAATTGAATACAAATTTTTTTTTGAATTTTTTTTGAATTTTTTTTGAATTTTTTTTCCTTTTTTTTTACAATATCAAAATGCCGATAACTTTGATTCTTACTCCGATTCAGCTAGCTCTGATACCAAATGATACGCCCTAGCTCAGGAAGGAGAGTCGAGTCGTAGATGTGCCCGATCGTGAATTGGAGTAATACTCGAGGGTGGACGAAATAGGTTAAGAAAGAAGAGATAAAGGCTCAAATTTAGTTCAAAAGGGGTTATGAAATGTATTGAGGATGATAGGTGAATGAAAACCAAGTATTCAAGTTGAACCAACACAATATAAGTGTGTTAACCCGGGACTTATACGAATACTTAGGAAAGGTTAAATGTTGTATGGATGGAAAACGAATAAAATGGAACCTTGACCCACTATCAAAGATGATAGGAACCTCGGTATAACTTGAACGCCACACTTTGGGTGCAAAGTGATAAGTTCGAAATACAAAAACGGGTTGACGCCACAAGGGTTACTTGATAAGTCTAACCAGTCCTTGGAGAACAATGAGAGTTGAAAACAAACTCACAAAGTAAACAAATTTCATATAAGTTTTAAAAATATATTGTCTAACCAAAAAATGATTACAAAACAACTATTTATACTAATATTGAATGTCAAACCAAATGGTCACAAAAGGTAGATAAATGGACAGCTTCTAGATGGTGTTAACTCAGCTGAAAACATTCATGGAACGTCTTCAATGCTTGGCTGACCATTGAGCTACACGAACAGCCTTGAAAGGTGTCTTTGATGCGCACGAGGAGCCTTGAATTGAAAAAGGTATGCCAGGTTCAGCCAAGGGAGTGTACAAAGCCACTAGTGGCGTCTTCCAAGGAGCTTTGAAGAGTGAAACGGCAGCCCTTAAATGCATGTCTCCTTTGAAGAATCCTAGACCTTGGGGACGGCAATGGCATCAACAATCTTTAATGTCCTTCAATAATCAGCCTTGGAAATTTGGATGGCCAGCAGTAGCTTTAAATGACGTCTTGAGCACACAAATAGCTCCTAAATACTTTCAATCAACTTAAATGAGCTGGACTAAATTTGCAAGTCCTTTGGTGTGTTCAAGACAGCAATAAGCATCAGCTTTGGAACCTGAAAACGGCCTTTAATGCTCCTTGGAAGCATGAAACGTTCAGCCTTGAATAATTAAGCAATATACATGCTTTGGCCGAATGGTCACTTGGAAATTCCCCAAACAACAGCTCTTTGCTGTACCCGAAGCAATACCAGCTTTAATGCTGTTCAATAACGTCCCCCCTTGCATGCTTTCATTAATGCCGTCCATGCATGGTGAATATCTCATTTAATTCATGTTTTGCTTCCCTTTAAATGCCGTTCCATACATGGGAACATCTCATTTAATTCATGTCTTTGCTGCACATTAAATCAGCAAGCAGCTTCTTTAATTTCGTCCATTAAATGGCCACATGAAAAAGCACAAACAACTCCTTTAATGCCGTTCCTTGCATGTAGAACAGCATCTTTAATGCATGTCTTGCTGTACATTAAATTCGGCCAACATCCACTTCCTTAAATTGCCGTCCAAGCCATTAAACCTGCTGCCAAATAATTAAATTCGGTCATTAATATCTGCTCATTAAAAATCAGCATCTTAAGACAAATTAAATTGGCAGCAATTTGATCAATAAATATGCTCATAAATTTGGCTGAAACTAATGAAAAACATCAATAAATTCGGCAACTAAGACACATTTAATTCAGCATCCTAAACAAGTTAATTAAATTTGGCTGAACATTAAATAACAGCTTAGGCATAATAAATCAGCAATAAGACACATTAAATAATTGTAATAAGGCAAACACATTTATGCTAGGTAATAATTAAAACAAATTAAACATGCAATAAACAAACATAATTAAAATGTCCAGATTTCTTAATTAAACACTTAGTAATTATTTGAGCTAAAAAAACTAACTCAACTAATTAATTTATTCCGGCAAATTAAATTAAAAGAGCTAAAGAGCTAATAACGAGCTCAACGAGTTAAATTGAGCTTGAATGAGCTGACTTGAGCACGAATGAGCTAACTTGAGCTTGAATGAGTTGAACCACACGAAAAGAAATTCAAATGAGCTAAAAATTAGCTTCATCTTGCACTTGGGGCCCTTGTGTTTAGGCCAATCTCGACGGCGTTGGGTTGTGACATTATATGATGCGATCAGGATCACATCACTTATATGCTAATTTAAAGAAATGTTCTTTTTGTTCTAACAAAACTGTTTTTCTAGGATTTATAGTTAGTGCGGATGGTCTCGAGGTAGACCAAGAGAAGATTAAGGCCATACGAGATTGGCCAAGGCCTACGAGTGTTACGCAAGTTCGAAGTTTCCATGGCCTAGCAAGTTTCTACCGACGATTCATTTCGAATTTTAGCACTATTGCTGCTCCACTTACGAGTGTTATTAAGAAAAATTCTTCTTTTATTTGGAACGATGAACAAGAGAAATCATTTACAAAAATCAAAGATTGTCTCACTAACGCTCCTTTGCTTGCCCTTCCAGATTTCTCGAAGACCTTTGAGATCGAGTATGATGCTTCGGGCATTGGAATCGGGGCCGTGTTGACACAAGACAGACGTCCTGTGGATTACTTTAGTGAAAAACTCAATGGAGCCGTACTCAACTATCCGGTGTATGATAAAGAGATGTACGCGCTCATACGTGCTCTTGAGACATGGCAACATTACTTGTGGCCTAAGGAATTCGTTATTCACTCTGATCACGAAGCCTTGAAGCACATCAAAGGCCAACATAAGTTGAACCGACGCCACGCGAAGTGGGTTGAATACTTTGAGTCGTTTCCGTATGTCATCAAATATAAGAAAGGTAAAGATAATATTATGGCTGATGTGCTTTCAAGAAGGTATACTCTGTTATCATATTTGGATTCTAAGATTCTTGGTTTTGCATTATTAAAAGATTCCTATGTAAACGTTTCCGATTTTGGAGAGATATTTGTTTCTTGTGAAAAGGTCCTTTTGAAAATTTTTATAGGTATAAGGGCTATCTTTTCCGAGAAGGTAAACTATGCATTCCTTGTGGATCTGTTCGAGACCTATTAGTGTATGAGGCGCATAGTGGCAGACTTATGGGACACTTCGGAGTCAATAAGACACTAGCCATTCTCCATGAACATTTTTATTGGCCGCGGATGCGAAAAGTTGTGAAGCGAGTTTGCGAAAGGTGTATAGCCTGCAAAAAGGCTAAATCAAAGGTTCAACCCCATGGCTTGTACACACCATTGCCCATTCCTGAAGCACCATGGATTGACATCTCCATGGATTTTGTTCTCAGACTTCCGCGCACAAAAACGGGGAAGGATTCTATTTTTGTTGTTGTTGATAGATTTTAAAAAATGTCTCATTTTATTGCCTGTACTAAGACTGACGATGCCGTTCATGTTGCAAACTTATTTTTCAGGGATATCGTTAGACTACATGGCATTCCTCGTACGATCGTGTCGAACCGAGATGCAAAATTTTTAAGTCACTTTTGGAGGTCTTTGTAGGGTAAATTAGGGACCAAACTTC
This sequence comes from Gossypium hirsutum, assembly GCF_007990345.1. Taxonomy (NCBI): domain Eukaryota; kingdom Viridiplantae; phylum Streptophyta; class Magnoliopsida; order Malvales; family Malvaceae; genus Gossypium; species Gossypium hirsutum. Next base: position 153,006 of record NW_024402772.1, read on the forward strand.
TGTTTTCGACCACCTGCCACCCCCAAACCGATGGCCAAACAGAAGTTGTCAATAGAGTTCTATCTACTTTGCTTCGGGCCATCGTTCGGAAGAATTTGAAGACGTGGGAGGATTGTCTACCCCATATTGAGTTTGCGTATAATCATTTTGTCCATTCTGCGACTAAATTCTCCCCATTTGAAATTGTTTATGGTTTTAATCCCTTGACTCCTTTAGATCTATTGCCTTTACCTACTGATCAGTTTGTCCATGTAGATGCGAAGAAAAAGGCAGATTTTGTCAAGGATTTACATAGCAAGGTGCGGGCCAATATCGAGGCTAGGACTGAGTCCTATGTGCGTAATGCGAACAAAGGCCGAAAACGAGTAGTTTTTGAACCCGGAGATTGGGTGTGGCTTCATATGCGAAAAGAAAGGTTTCCGGCTCAGCGAAAGTCAAAGTTATTACCGAGAGGAGATGGGCCGTTTCAAGTTTTGGAACGAATAAACGATAATTCTTATAAACTTGACTCCTAGGTGAGTACAATGTAAGTGCTACCTTTAATGTAGCTGATCTCTCTTTCTATGATATAGGTGACGATTTGGGGGCAAATCGCTTCGAAGAGAGGGGGAATGATACAACCACACCTCCCGAGTTGTCGGCTGCCAATGAAGATCCTCTCGAATTGCCCGTAGGACCGATCACTCGAGCTCGAGCAAAGAGATTCAAAGACGCAACAACAGCCTTAGTTGATAGAGTTTGGGGTGAAACCGTTGCTGGACTTCTTGAAAGCTCTTGGACCAGCAAGCCAATCAAACCATGCATACTCCTTCAAGCTCAAATCAGCTCAACTTCAACTTAACTTAGCTCAACGAGCTCGTTTCAGCTCATTTCATTATTGCGTTTATTATGCTAGAATAAATCATTTAAGTTGCTATTAGTTTTATTAGTTGTTTGTTTTAATAATTAATTTGTTATAATCTGGACATGTTTTAATTATGTTCTAAATTAAGTACTTAATTAATTAGGACCAATTAAATATGTCTTAACTATTACAAAGATTAATTATGTCCAGCCTAATTTATGGTGCAAGATTTATTTGTCTATGTTGCCGAATTTAATGTGTTTAAAAGGGATTTAATTTGCTGAATTAAATGTTGTAGGTACATTACCCCTTGGACGGCATAGGTGCATGGATGATTTAAAATTGGTGTGCTGATCTTTGGTGTCCCCTAATGATACGATCGCGACCTGGAGTGCATCAAGTTCGAGCAAGGACTCAATGGTGCTGCCTCAAGGACCAATTACACGAGCTCGAGCTAAGCAATTCAAGGAGGCCATTTCGGCCTTAGTTAATCAAGTGTGGGGCGAGGCTTTGGTTGGAGAAATAGATCGAGTTGGGACTAGCTTAATAAAGTGACCTTGCAACATTTTGCAAACTAATTTCAGCTCAATTTCCGCTCCTTGAACCCGTTCCAACTAAATTGAACTTTTATTTATTTCTTTTAGCTTTGCATTTAGTTTGCATTTTAATACTTGCATTTAAGCCTCTTAGTTTAATAAATGAGTTGCTGGTCATTAATACAACTCATCTTAGTTTAATTAAATGAGTTTATTTGATGAATTTAATATAATGAGTTGCTTCTTTAATTAATCTAGTTACTAGGTTAATTTATTGGTGCATGAGTTAAAGTTCATTAACTACTTCTTTTAATTAACTAGTTGTTGGAATAAATGATGCATAAGTGTGTGTTCATTTATTTACGTAGTTGTTAATTTGTTTAAAGCTTAATAATTGAATAAATGTGACGGTTACATATGTTTTAATAGCAGGTGACTTTTCAATTCACAAAGGCTGTTACGCATTCAATAAAGGAGACTTTTCAAGTTATTTTGGTTACAAAAGAGGGGGCTGTTATAAAGGAAGCATTAAGCATCATTAAAAGAGAGTTTAAAGGAGCATTTCATGTCCTTTAAAATCTGGTAGCAGCTTGTTCAAATACCCCAACATTTTTTTTGCCACTTAATGGACAATTTATGCATTGCAAATTTCATTAAAGTGGCTGGAGTCTATTCAACTAGCCAAAGGGAAAATCAAGAGTCATTTTTCAAGCCTTTAAGGACATTAATTCAGCTAGTTAAAGAGAGGAGTTATTGACTCTAGAATTTCAAAAGTCTTTGATTTATAATTACCTTTTTAATAGCACTTTACTATGTGACCATTTGGGTAGCTCATTTTAGCCTTATAAATTCTTGTAACCAAGCCTTTTTGAGAACACTTTTTGGAATATTTTTGTTAATGATATTCTGCCAAATTTGTGAGGCAAACTTTTCTCTGTTTTCGTTCAAAGATTTGTTGGCTACCTAGTGTTCTAGTTATGTCATCCATTTTCTTTGTTGAAAACCGAACTTATCACTACTCGTAGTGTGGCGTTCAAACATGCCAAGGTTCCTACTTTGCTAAGTAGTGGGTCGAGGTTCTCATATTCTCCATTTGACCACCTTGAAAACTTATAAACATTTGGGTCAATATTTTCTAATATTGGTTCGTGTTTGTTTTTGAGATCATTTTCATTTCCATTCCATTCCATCTTTTCGTTTCATTATAACCAAACCTACAAAAACTTTATATCCATAAACCCATCTACATAAACTTCATATCCATAAACCCATCTTTGAATCCTTTTACATAGCTTTCGCCATTATTTACGTTAAAACATCCTTTTGAACAAATAGAACGCTACTTCTTCGTAGACGATCGGGCAAACTCACATACGACTCGACTCACCCCGAGGCAGATCGTATCACCTAAGTGACCATTCAGCCAAACCTTACAACTCTTAAAGAAGAGCGATTGGCTGCCCAAGACAAAATTAAGGCTGTTCACACCCACCCGATTATTCCTTTCACACCAAGGGCTGTTTGGTTTTGTTTGTTCACACATGTGTGGCTGTTCAAATCGGTTTTTTCACATTCTAAGACTATTGAAGTGCTCTAGACAGCTCCTTAATCACATGAACATTCGGCTGAATCAAGCAGTAGCATTAATTCCAAATTCAAGCATTTGGCCGAACCTATTGATGGCATTTCAGCTCCCAAACAATTCATTCAATTTTTCTATTGAATCAAGGCATCTAGAAGATTCCCCTTACCGTTCTCCATGCACAAGAAACTTCAAGGAAGCTTCATCAAAAATTCTGGAATTTTCATCAACCATTTAGCTACCTCAAGAGCCTATTCGGCTATCCCTTGCATTCACTATAAATTGTGGCTTGTGTTACTTTGAAAAGAACTTTTTGGACTTTTGTTAATGTTATGCTGCCGAATTTGTTAGGCAAAACCTTTCTCAAATTTCGTTCAAAGATTCGATTGGCTTCCTAGCGTTCTACTGTGTCAACCATTGTTCTTTGTCGAAACCGAACTTATCACTACTCGTAGTGTGGCGTTCAAACATACCGAGGTTCCTATCTTGTTAGATAGTGGGTCGAGGTTTTCATTTACCAATTCCAAACCAAACTAAAAGAGCTTATAAACAACGGGTCGATACCAAATCGGTATTGGTTCTTGTTTGCACTTTTTGTTCAACCCCATTTCTCCATTTACCAATTGTACCTAAACCGACTATTCCATTTCTTCAATTCCCCCTTACCTAATTGAACCAATTCATTCATCCATACCTATTCGGACTCCAAACCCGAACTTTCAAATTCTTCTTACCTATTCTAATTCGAACCCAAAACCAATATCCTTCCTTCCTTCATCCTACCTTTTCAATTAAACCTAACGTGACTTCTTGTTGACGATCGGGCACACTAATACGACTCGACTCTTCCAAGGCGGATCGTATCATACTGGGAGTATTTGTAAGGCCGAATGGCATTACCAACCATTCGTACAAACCAAATTTCGTTTTGAAGGCCATTTTCCATTCATCGCCTTCTAGCATTCGTATTTGATGATAGCCACTTTTAAGATCGATTTTTGTGAAAATCTAGGCATCACTTAATTCGTCAAGCATGTCGTCAAGTCGAGGTATCGGGTGTCGATACTTGATAGTGATTTTGTTGATGGCGCGACAATCTACGTACATCCGCCACGACCCATCTTTCTTGGGTACAAGCAGCACCGGCACCGCACAGGGACTTAAGCACTCTCGGATGTACCCTTTGTCGAGGAGTTCAATAATTTGCTTTTGTAATTCCTTCGCTTCTTCAGGATTACTCCGGTAAGCAGGACGATTGGGTAATACAGCTCCGGGTACTAAATCTATTTGATGTTCGATGCCTCGGATAGGAGGCAGCCCACTTGGTATTTCGTCCAGAAATATGTCTTCAAATTCCTGAATCAAAGACAATATAGAAATAGGCAAGTTTTCAGGTAATTCGTTAGTATTCAACAATGCCTCTTTGATCCGAGCTCGATTCGGATGATGTGATGAGTCGTATTATGTTCCCGATCGAATTTAGGTAGTGTCGATTTAGTTCAAAATTCAATAAGATGAGTTATATTGGTTTTAAATGAATTAGGAAGCAAAATGGGGATAAATGGTTTCCAATGAAACAAGAACGAACCCTTATTAACAAATAAGGACCCGGGCTTAAAGGTTTCAAAGAAAAGGAAAGAAATGGTAGATAAAACCGAGACCCTCTATTTAGCAAAATAGGAACCTTCGGTATAGTTAGAACGCCACACCTTATGGTGATAAGTTCGAAACAAAGTCAGATTGACGCCATTCGTAAAGATAAGTCAATTGAGCTTTGAAGAATAAAGAGAGTGAATTGCCTCACTAAAATGATATTTCATTTAGAGATTTGTCAAAAAGTCCTTTTACAAGAAAAATAGAAACTATTTATAGACTTTCAACTAGTAGCCGAATAGACAAGTTCAAGACTTAATTTCTAAGCAAACATTGAACTAAAATTCAGCTTAACTTCATGAATATGGGGCAATGTAGATTCGGCTGAATTGTGACCAACTATGAAGCTTCCACCTTAAGCAAATGGATCTTAGAGATGCATGTAACAGCTACATTCAGCTAATGGGTTTAAATGAGCATTCAAGAGGCAACTCTTGCTGAAAAATTACCAATAATAAAGAGAGTACTTGAGCAGCCATATCAGGTGTGAATGGACGGTTTTGAAGAGCCTTAAAGTGTGAACACCTTGAACCGAATGGCCAAAAGATTTCTAGCAATGTGAAGGAAATAAATGGCAGCTTTGGATAATGAACAATCATCTCTTTTGGCCAAATGGACACATAGAAAACTTAAAAATCAGCACACCAATTTTAATGCATTCCATGCATGTATCGTTAGGTGCATGAACCCAATATGCATGCATCTTTACATCCATTGAATCTTCATGCATGAATCTATCCAATTCACCTTCAAATTCGGCTGCACCAAAAAAAACACACATGAACTTAATTAATTTCAAGCAAATTCAGCTGAACTAAATTAAAGTATAATGTGAACATCCTAAATAACATTGAGACAACTTAAATATTAACAAATCATAACACATAAATTCGGCTGGACAAATTTAAAACATGTAATAATTTAGACAAACTAAATGACATCAAGACATCTTTAATTTAACTAAATCAAGACATATTAAACACTTAAATTAATTAAGACATATTTAAAAGCTATAATGAAACTTATTTAAATGTTTATTTAAATGGTCTAAATTCCAGCATCAAATTAATTAGCTAGAACGAAATTCAGCTTCAAAGAAGTTGAATATGTTCAGCTCATTTTTAAACTCCTTGCTATCATTTTCCTCAACCCGTTCCACCATTGCTAAAATAGCATCTTTGAATCGTTTAGCTCTAGCTCGCGTTATTGGACCAATGGGCAGCTTGATGGCTTCTTGTTCGTTCTCCATTTGGTTCGTACGCAAGCTCACATCATTCCCCTCCTCTTCAGAACGATTTGTCCTCAAATCGGAATCTGCATCAAACGGAGACAAATCAGAAACGTTAAAAGTCGCGCTAACATTATATTCACCAGGCAAGTCCAATTTATAGGAGTTATCGTTAATTCGCTCAAGGACTTGAAACGGTCCATCCCCTCTCGGAAGAAGTTTGGGTCGCCTTTGCATAGGAAATCTCTCCTTGCGCATATGCAACCAAACCCAATCTCCTGGTTCAAACACAACTCGCTTACGACCTTTGTTAGCATGTTGCTCATAGTTCTTGGTCTTGGCCTCAATATTGTCTCGAACTCGTTGGTGCAATTGTTTGACGAAATCAGCTTTGCGCTTCCCATCTACATGAACAAGTTGATTAGAAGGCAATGGCAATAAATCAAGTGGAGTTAATGGATTGAAACCATAGACAATTTCAAAAGGAGAAAATTTGGTAGCTGAATGAACAGCTCGATTATACGCAAACTCCACATGTGGTAAGCATTCTTCCCAAGCCTTCAAATTCTTCTGACTAATAGCTCGAAGCAATGTAGACAGAATCCGGTTGACCACTTCGGTTTGGCCGTCCGTTTGCGGATGGCAAGTGGTTGAAAACAGTAATTTTATTCCAAGTCGCCCCCATAGTGTCCTCCAAAAATGGCTAAGGAATTTTGCGTCTCGGTCGGACACGATCGTTCTAGGCATGCCATGCAACCTGACCACCTCTTTGAAAAATAAGTTAGCAATATTAACGGCATCATCAGTTTTATGACATGCTATAAAATGGGCCATTTTTGAGAACCTATCTACAACCACAAATATTGAATCTCGGCCATTCTTACTCCTAGGTAAACCTAGCACAAAGTCCATGGAGATATCAGACCAAGGGGTTTCGGGAATAGGTAATGGTTTATACAAACCGTGGGGCTTAATTCGTGACTTAGCCCTTTGCACGCAATGCATCTATTACAAAATCGTTCGACATCTCGTCGCATCTTGGGCCAAAAGAAATGTTCGTGCAATGTAGCTAATGTCTTAGCAACACCAAAGTGCCCCATTAATCCTCCGCTATGGGCTTCTTCGATCAACACTTCTCGTACGGAACCTTGGGGTATACAAAGCTTTCCTTCTCGGAATAAGTACCCATCATGTCGATAGTACTTCTCATAGGCTCCCTTGGCACATAATCTAAAGAATTCACCAAAGTCAGCATCGTTGACATATAAATCTTTAAGAAATACAAACCCCATTAACTTAGCATCCAAAATATTTAGCAACGCATACCTTCGAGATAGTGCATCAGCCACTACGTTTTCCTTACCTTTCTTATATTTAATAACGTAGGGAAAAGATTCGAGAAATTCTACCCACTTAGCGTGTCGCTTATTCAACTTGTGTTGCCCCTTTAAATACTTCAAGGACTCATGATCGGTGTGTATGACGAATTCCTTGGGCCAAAGATAGTGTTGCCACGTTTCTAAGGCTCGGATCAACGAATAGAGCTCCTTGTCATATGTTGGATAGTTTAAGACAGCACCATTCAGTTTCTCGCTAAAATAGGCAATAGGACGACCATCTTGCATCAACACAGCTCCAATGCCTAAACCTAATGCATCACATTCTAACTCGAAAGTTTTATCAAAGTTAGGCAAAGCTAATAACGGTGCATGAGTTAAACAATCTTTAATTTTCAAAAAGGATTTTTCTTGTTCCTCTCCCCAAATGAAGTTGGAATTCTTACGAATAACCCCGGTTAAAGGTGCGGCTAAGGTGCTGAAATTTGGCATGAATCGACGGTAAAAGCTTGCTAGTCCATGGAAACTTCGGACTTGGGAGACATTCGTCGGACGGGGCCATTCTTGGATCGCCTTGATCTTCTCTTGATCGACTTCAAGACCCTCCGAGCTGACAACAAAACCTAAAAACACAACCTTGTTAGTGCAGAAATCACATTTCTTCAAATTAGCATACAAGGTTTCTTTTCTCAATACTTCCAAAACAGATTTTAAATGTAAAATATGTTCATCCAAATTTTTACTATAGATCAATATATCGTCGAAGTATACTACGCAAAATCTACCAATAAAAGGTCTTAAAACGTGATTCATAAGCCTCATGAATGTGCTTGGGGCGTTCGTTAAGCCAAATGGCATAACGAGCCATTCGTAAAGCCCATGCTTCGTTTTGAATGCAGTCTTCCACTCATCTCCCTCACGCATCCGTATTTGGTGATAACCGCTCTTAAGGTCGATTTTTGAAAATAAACTCGCGCCACTTAGCTCGTCAAGCATATCATCCAATCGTGGTATAGGATGACGATACTTGATAGTTATTTTGTTTATAGCACGGCAGTCCACGCACATCCTCCACGTTCCATCCTTCTTCGGAACTAGTAAAATAGGCACGGCGCATGGACTAAGGCTTTCACGCACATAGCCCTTTTCAAGGAGTTCATTTACTTGCTTTTGTAATTCTTTCGTCTCTTCAGGATTGCTCCGGTAAGCAGGTCGGTTTGGAATTGCGGCTCCCGGCACAAGATCGATTTGGTGTTCAATTCCACGAATAGGTGGTAACCCACTCGGGATTTCTTCCGGGAATACGTCTTGAAATTCCTGCAACACAGACAAAATAGAAGAAGGCAATTTGTCATCAAATTCGTTAGTGCCAAGCAAGCTCTCCTTGTACAAAAGAACCAACAATGGTTGTTTCAATAGCATCGATTTTCGAACTTCCCTCTCTTTTACAAAGAAATTCTTTTTTTCAATCTCATCACTCATTTCTTTTTCTTTCGAATCACTCTCTCTTTTTTTATCACTCATCTTTTGTTTTTCTTCTTTTCTTTACTCTTTTCTTTATTCTTTTCATTTTTTGCTCTCTCTCGATTTCTTTCGATTTTTCAATCGAACTCCTCATTTTGTGTTGATCTTCGTACACTTATTTCGGTGATAACGGAACTAGAGTCACCATTCGTCCCATATGTTTGAAAGAGAATCGATTTGTGTAACCATCATGAATTGCTCGCTTGTCGAATTGCCACGGACGTCCCAAAAGAAGATGCCCCGCATGCATCGGTACAACGTCGCACATCACTTCATCTTGATATTTTCCGATTGTGAATGAAATGAGCACTTGTTTTGTTACCTTCAATTCTCCACCATCGTTAAGCCATTGGAGTTTATACGGATGGGGATGTTTGGTGGTGGCCAATCTGAGTTTCTCCACCATCAACGTACTAGCCACATTTGTACAACTTCCCCCATCGATTATCACGCAACAAATCTTACCTTGCACTTGACATCGCGTATGGAAGATGTTTTCGCGTTGTTGATCATTTTCAGCACCTTGCAAAGTGAGACTTCTTTTCACAACCAAGATTTCTCCATTCTCGGCTTGTTCGATGTCTTCCTCTTCTTCGAGTTGTTCAACAGCCTCGTTCTCTTGTTCACTTTCGGATTCAATTTCTCCATCATCTCGAACAAACATCGCATTTCGGTTCGGGCATTGGCTTGCAATGTGGCCCCTTCCAAGACATTTGAAGCATTTGATGTCTCGGGATCTATTTGGTTGGGCATCCATCTTTCCTTTACTCGATTCGGCAATTGGTTTGTTGAATTTGGTAGCTCCACTTACTTCTTTATTTCGACTCGGCAAGTCTCGTTTGTTGGACCCTTGCCCCCACTTAGTCGTAGAAGAAGTATTAGGGAAAGAACGGAACGTACCTTTTCTCTTTAATTGTTTTTCAACCTTTATGGCCATATGGACCATATCAATGACCTCGACATAATGGTGTAGCTCCACAATATTTGCAATATCTCGGTTAAGGCCGGCGAGAAATTGAGCCATGGTGGCTTCTCGATCTTCCTCCACATCGACGCGGATCATGGCCACTTCCATTTCCTTGTAGTAATCCTCCACGCTTCGTTGGCCTTGAGTTAAGCTTTGGAGCTTTTGATACAACTCCCGGTGATAGTAAGCAGGAATGAATCGCTTTCTCATTATGGCTTTCATTTCTGCCCATGTAGACACGGAACGTTCGCCATTGCGTCTTCGGCTCATCGTGAGTTGATCCCACCATATTATGGCGTATTCGGAGAATTCTATAGCAGCTAACTTTACCTTCTTGCTTTCCGAGTAATTGTGGCACTCGAAAACTAACTCCACTTTCTTCTCCCATTCAAGATAAGCCTCGGGATCCGACCTTCCTTGAAAAGCAGGAATCGCCATTTTAATGTTTTTTAAATCATCATCGGTCCTCTCTCGATCTCTTGGTCCCCGTGCTCGTTGGCCTTGTCGCCTTGTACTTTCAACGTCACTTGCTTCATATAGATCATTTGCATGTTGCCATGGACGTTCTCGCTCTCTTCTCGGAATAGGAGGGGTGTTCGCACGTTGGCTTCGTTCCTCCATTTGTTCCATTCGTTCATAAAGGGAATCAAATTGAGGTTGGAACAAACGAGAAATTTCTCGCACGATTGCTTGAACTTGTAGATCGGGCACTCCGCCTCCGGGAACGTTTCTCCTTGGTTGAAGATTAACTCCTCCACCAGCGGCATTCGAGGCTCCTCCACTTGTTGCTCGTCGTTCCGGGCTCCTTGACATGATGATTAAAATTAAGAAAATATCCTCACCAAAAAAAAAAAACCTCACAATTCACTCACAAGAAAAGAATTCACTCCTCTCGTGTTTCACTCTATTTTCGGCTTTTATCTTGATGTACTCTCTTGCCTTTTACCTCTCAAATCCAACTCTCGATATTCTGAAAAGCTACTTAGATTTATCCACACTTGTGGGTCAGCTTCAAGGGGTTTTGCAAGGGAAAGTCGTATGGTTTAGGGTAGGCTCGAAAGAAAGAAAGGCTTAAGATGTGGCGCATAAAATGGATTCACTAATTGAATTTTTTTAATAGCGTGAAAATTCACTAAAATGGGTATAAAGGAGTGTAGAATGTGATTTTAGAAAAAATTTTATTGAAGTGTCTCCAGACTCTTTTTTTTTACGGATCTTTCACGTTTTTTTCGTCCGCACCTAGACCGTATGCAAATTTTTTTTTTCAAATTTTTTTTTCAATTTTTTTTCGATTTTTTTCGATTTTTTTTAATCTACAATTTACGTACCTAAATTAACCAGCTCTGATACCAACTGATACGAGCTCGATTCGGATGATGTGATGAGTCGTATTATGTTCCCGATCGAATTTAGGTGTGTCGATTTAGTTCAAAATTCAATAAGATGAGTTATATTGGTTTTAAATGAATTAGGAAGCAAAATGGGGATAAATGGTTTCCAATGAAACAAGAACGAACCCTTATTAACAAATAAGGACCCGGGCTTAAAGGTTTCAAAGAAAAGGAAAGAAATGGTAGATAAAATCAAGACCCTCTATTTAGCAAAATAGGAACCTTCGGTATAGTTGGAACGCCACACCTTATGGTGATAAGTTCGAAACAAAGTCAGATTGACGCCATTCGTAAAGATAAGTCAATTGAGCTTTGAAGAATAAAGAGAGTGAATTGCCTCACTAAAATGATATTTCATTTAGAGATTTGTCAAAAAGTCCTTTTACAAGAAAAATAGAAACTATTTATAGACTTTCAACTAGTAGCCGAATAGACAAGTTCAAGACTTAATTTCTAAGCAAACATTGAACTAAAATTCAGCTTAACTTCATGAATATGGGGCAATGTAGATTCGGCTGAATTGTGACCAACTATGAAGCTTCCACCTTAAGCAAATGGATCTTGGAGATGCATGTAACAGCTACATTCAGCTAATGGGTTTAAATGAGCATTCAAGAGGCAACTCTTGCTGAAAAATTACCAATAATAAAGAGAGTACTTGAGCAGCCATATCAGGTGTGAATGGACGGTTTTGAAGAGCCTTAAAGTGTGAACACCTTGAACCGAATGGCCAAAAGATTTCTAGCAATGTGAAGGAAATAAATGGCAGCTTTGGATAATGAACAATCATCTCTTTTGGTCGAATGGACACATAGAAAACTTAAAAATCAGCACACCAATTTTAATGCATTCCATGCATGTATCGTTAGGTGCATGAACCCAATATGCATGCATCTTTACATCCATTGAATCTTCATGCATGAATCTGTCCAATTCACCTTCAAATTCGGCTGCACCAAAAAACACACACATGAACTTAATTAATTTCAAGCAAATTCAGCTGAACTAAATTAAAGTATAATGTGAACATCCTAAATAACATTGAGACAACTTAAATATTAACAAATCATAACACATAAATTCGGCTGGACAAATTTAAAACATGTAATAATTTAGACAGACTAAATGACATCAAGACATCTTTAATTTAACTAAATCAAGACATATTAAACACTTAAATTAATTAAGACATATTTAAAAGCTATAATGAAACTTATTTAAATGTTTATTTAAATGGTCTAAATTCCAGCATCAAATTAATTAGCTAGAACGAAATTCAGCTTCAAAGAAGTTGAATATGTTCAGCTCGTTTTTAAACTCCTTGCTATCATTTTCCTCAACCCGTTCCACCATTGCTAAAATAGCATCTTTGAATCGTTTAGCTCTAGCTCGCGTTATTGGACCAATGGGCAGCTTGATGGCTTCTTGTTCGTTCTCCATTTCGTTCGTAGGCAAGCTCACATCACTCTTTGTATATAAATACATACATAGGCTGTCTCAAGAATATCGCTCGCCGGATATCACTAACCCTCGCAAACACACTCATTTTTCCACTTTCTTTTTCCTCTCCACTTTTTACTTGTTTTTGTTTCTTTTCATTTTCTCTCGCATTTTTAGTCTTTTCTCTCTCTTTTTCCTTAATTTTCTCTTTTGCACTCTTTTCTTTTTCTCTCGCTTGTTCCACTGAAAGTTTAAGTTTTTGTTGATCCTCGTACACTTGCTTCGGAGTGAGGGGTGCAAATGTCACGTTCTTGCCAAGATGTTTGAAGGAGTATCTATTAGTGTAACCATCATGCATCACTTATCGGTCGAACTGCCATGGTCGTCCTAGAAGTAAGTGACCTGCATGCATTGGCACTACATCGTATAATATGATACAAGCACGCCCCCACGAACTTTATCTAGCAAGTCTGTCAAGTCGAGCAATGACATGTTGGCAAGCTGATCCCAGCTCGTTTCTAGCTCCATGAGCTCCGTCCAGCTCAAATCTAGCTTATTCAAGCTCAATCCATCTTGCCTGAGCTAAACCGAGCTCACTCCTAGCTCACTTTCAACTCACGAGCTAAACCTTAGCTCAAATTCAGCTTAGGAGTTTAGCCTTAGCTCAACTTTAGCACACGAGCTAAAGCTTAGCTCATTTTAGTTTAAACTCGGTTTTGTCTTTAATGCATTAAATAAAAATTTGCACATATTTATTTAAGCATTAAACTTGTCTTTTATTAATATTTGTTATTAATATGTCATAGTCATTACATAAATTGATTATGTTCACATAGCTGAATTAATGCATGACATTAATGTGTTCACATCATGCCGAATTTATGAGTGTTCATGAGATATCTTAATGACTTGTTTATTTCATGTAGGTACATCCCTTTGGACGGTACAATGTATGGATGAAGAAACATCTCTTTTGGGCATTCCACACTCATGAATGAGGAAGTATTAAATGCTGGTGCATGTACAGCTAGATGCAAGGTTTCTACAAATTCATGCATGTGTCGAATGCATGTATGGACATTAAAGGCTATGATACGACCCGCCCCCGGGAACGGCTATTGTTTCAGCCTACAAGTGAGGCTCGTCATTTTTTTACAAGCTGGACGTAGCTCAATTTTATTTTTGTGGAGCTTCATTTAGCTCATTTCCAGCTCCTTCAAGTTCAATGAGCTCGAACCAGCTCAAAATTAGCTCAAAATAACTTAGTCAATAATATAGTAGCTGAAATAATTAATTGAGTTAGTTAAATTAGTTATTTACAAGCTTAATTAATTTTCGTTATTAAATTGGTCTTAAATCTGGTCAAATTTAATTATGCATGATATTTTAGTTATTATGACATGTTATTAATTTTGTCTTAATTTATACAGCTTATAAATATGTTTTTAATATGTTAACTTTATTACTTGTTTTAATTATGTCCTAAGGCTGCCAAATTTAATGTGCAGCATTTTAGTGTTAATTTAATGTGTCTAAACATGAATTTGAATTATTTGATGAATGTTGCTGCAGGTACATCATCCATGAACGTTTTTGGAGCATGAAAGGTATTAAAAGAGGGTACATGAAGGGGACGGCACATGCATGAATGGGAGAATGAAGTTGGCTGCTGTTTGAAGTCTCCTAAGTGACCATTCAGCCGAATTTATTGCTTACACACTGTTGAATACATCATGGCTGTTCGGATCAAGGTGTTCACATTCAAAGACTCTTCAAAACTTGGTTTTCACACTCAAAGTGACTACTCAACATCTTTTTAATTGCTGGTAATTTTTCAGCAATAGTTGCCAATTAAATGAGCTCCTTTAAGCACATCAACCGAATGTAGCTGCTGCCATTTACTCCCTCAAGCTCCAAGTTCAATTGTCCATCTAGAAGGTGACCATTGGAGCTCCAAGTTCAGCCGAATCTAGCTAGCCCATTTAAGTAATTCATTTGCTTAATTTTTAAGGAATTTAAGTGACCATTCGGCTAGCCTAGTGGATTATTATAAATAGCTGAATTTTCACTTTGTAAAGGGACTTTTGACATTTTTAAGTAACGAATTGCTGCCAAATTTGTGAGGCATTTTCTCTCAAATTTCGTTCGGGACCCGTAAGACTTATCTAGCTTCTAGTGGCGTCTTTCCGAGTCTTTCTTTCGAACTTATCACTCCCTAAACCCGAGTGTGCCGTTCACCTTTGATACCTTTGGTTCATACTTTACTAAGTATCGGGTCAAGGTCCTTATCAACCATTTCCAACTCAATTTGGTCCTATAAGTTTCGGGTCGACACTTTTCTTTAGTGTTGGTTCACTCTTGACCTTTTTGAACCATTACCATTTCGTACCAAAACCAAATACCATTTCTTAATTAATACTAAACCGAACTCGACCATTCTAGTCATACCATTTCGACTTAAACCAAATCCATATCCAACTTTGCACGGATTTACTTTACTTCTTTGAACTCAAATATATTCTATCTTCTTCTTGTCTAATATACTTCTTCGTTTACGATCGAGAACTAAACGACTCGGGTTCAACTACTAAACCGAGGTCGTATCAGGCTAGTCCATGAATGGATCAAATGCATGGGATGATAGAATGCATGAATTGCTTAAGTGCATGTATGGTGGCTGTCTCCTAACTTTCCAAGGCACTTATTCGGCCAAGAAGTAGCTGTTCACACTTTGAATTGACCTATAAGCTACTACACATGCATGGATGGGTTCAAGAACGTCCAAAGGAAGGAATTAACTCAATAATTCAACACATTGATTGAATTAAGTGTATGCACAAAGGGGAGAACGAATTTACTAGGTTCATGCTCCCATTTATGAACCTACATGCTATTAAAGAGTTTAATTATGAGGATACATGTTCCATACAAGTGCATGAACATCCCAAGGAGATGAATGCAACCTTTGGTGCACATACAAGTCACTTGAAGCCTTTCTTTATGATTAAGCATTCATACACACACTTAGGGGGAAGAAAGTGTCCATTCAACTAGTTCATGAATCTACCGAATTTATGAACTATTTTAATACATTAGTGTGAACGTTTTCATTATTGTGTGAACACCTAGATGCCGAATTTGAATGGTCATCTATGTGCCTATAAGTATTTGTTTTCTTTCAATTGTAAGGGACTTTTTGCCAAATTTTTATTAAATTTAATCTTGTGAGAATTTTCTTCTCTAAACTTTGTTTGAGACTTTGTTGACTTATCTACCTAGTAGTGGCGTCAACCCTATTTCTTTCACCCTTATACCGAGGTTCCTACTTTGCTAAGTAGCTGGTCGAGGTTTTATCACTTTCATTCTCCACCTTGAAAGCCTATAAGCAATTGGGTCAATACTCTCTAGTATTGGTTCGTGCTTGCTTTTGAGTTCCTTCTTTCCATTCTTTCATTTACTTTAAACCGAACCTTAATATTCATATTTTAAACCCTTTTTTTGAACCCCTTGAATAGCTTCCGCATAATTTATTTAGAAACATCCTTTTTGAACAAACCGAATGATACTTTCTCGTAGACGATCGGGCAAACTCGCATACAACTCGACTCTCCCCAAGGCGTTTCGTATCATTTGGTATCAGAGCTACTAAAACGAGGAGTTCATGGACAAAATCATTATCGAGCTAGTCCTAGTGTACGCAAGTAAGTAGGATCCGAAAAAAAAAGAGTATAGAAAAAAAAATTTGTATGCCGAAGTTTTCTCATTTTGATTAGTTACTGTTGTTGCTATAAAAACAAAAATCTACGTAGCCGAAGAAAAAAAAATCGTGTACAAAAGTGTTTCTATTGTATTTATTTTGTTGATATAGTACAAAAAAAAGTTATACAAGTTAAAAAAATTTGAAAAAAAATTTGCAAAAAAAATCTGAAAAAAAGGGTGTTTTATGGAATTTGATTGTTGTTCGAATGTTAAAGCCCTTGGTTTCATATTGTTCCTGATTCATCTTCTATTCTAATCTCATCCACGCCACGCTTTTTTACCCAATTTCCTTTTCTTTCAGCCAAACCGTAACCCCTCATATGTTATCCTTTGTAAAACCATTTGAAACCGACCCACAATACTAGAGATCAAGTCATACTAAGTCTGTTACAAGGTTATAAGAGGAGAAAGGAGCGGAAAAAGGCACGAGCGAGTGAGATCATTTGAGTGGAGGTAAAAGCCAAACGAGTGTAAACACGAGCGGGAGTGACACCTTTTTCCTTCTTCTTTTCGAGCGAAATCGTGAGGTTTGTGGTGAGGTACTTAAATTTTTTTTTTGTTTTGTGATCTAACATTTTCTTTTCAGCAACAAAAATCATGTCACGCGAAGAGTTCACCAAATCAGAATACAAATACTTGGTTCAAGAAATGCGAAGAATGGCGACTAAATGAGATCAAAGTGATCGAGTTTCTTCAAGTCGTAAAACGGAACCAAGAACCCCACGGAGATATACCCCTGACTACTACCTGAAAAAAAGTTCCAATCATGATTCCTTTTCGTTATCTACTTCGAGACAAAGAGATTCATACTATGACTCATATTCATCAGTGAATTCAAGAAGTGACTTTGATTGAAAGTCCTTTTCATCAAGAAATTCGAGAAGACGAGAAGCTGATTACGATTTTGATTCGTTCCAAGATGGCGTTCAAAGAGAAAGACATACTCCTACTAGATTGATGTGAGCTTGCCTACGAACCAAATGGAGAACGAACAAGAAGCCATCAAGCTGCCCATTGGTCCAATAACGCGAGCTAGAGCTAAACGATTCAAAGATGCTATTTTAGCAATGGTGGAACGGGTTGAGGAAAATGATAGCAAGGAGTTAAAAACGAGCTGAACATATTCAACTTCTTTGAAGCTGAATTTCGTTCTAGCTAATTAATTTGATGCTGGAATTTAGACCATTTAAATAAACATTTAAATAAGTTTCATTATAGCTTTTAAATATGTCTTAATTAATTTAAGTGTTTAATATGTCTTGATTTAGTTAAATTAAAGATGTCTTGATGTCATTTAGTTTGTCTAAATTATTACATGTTTTAAATTTGTCCAGCCGAATTTATGTGTTATGATTTGTTAATATTTAAGTTGTCTCAATGTTATTTAGGATGTTCACATTATACTTTAATTTAGTTCAGCTGAATTTGCTTGAAATTAATTAAGTTCATGTGTGTTTTTTGGTGCAGCCGAATTTGAAGGTGAATTGGACAGATTCATGCATGAAGATTCAATGGATGTAAAGATGCATGCATATTGGGTTCATGCACCTAACGATACATGCATGGAATGCATTAAAATTGGTGTGCTGATTTTTAAGTTTTCTATGTGTCCATTCGGCCAAAAGAGATGATTGCTCATTATCCAATGCTGCCATTTATTTCCTTCACATTGCTAGAAATCTTTTGGCCATTCGGTTCAAGGTGTTCACACTTTAAGGCTCTTCAAAACCGTCCATTCACACCTGATATGGCTGCTCAAGTACTCTCTTTATTATTGGTAATTTTTCAGCAAGAGTTGCCTCTTGAATGCTCATTTAAACCCATTAGCTGAATGTAGCTGCTACATGCATCTCCAAGATCCATTTGCTTAAGGTGGAAGCTTCATAGTTGGTCACAATTCAGCCGAATCTACATTGCCCCATATTCATGAAGTTAAGCTGAATTTTAGTTCAATGTTTGCTTAGAAATTAAGTCTTGAACTTGTCTATTCGGCTACTAGTTGAAAGTCTATAAATAGTTTCTATTTTTCTTGTAAAAGGACTTTTTGACAAATCTCTGAATGAAATATCATTTTAGTGAGGCAATTCACTTTCTTTATTCTTCAAAGCTCAATTGACTTATCTTTACGAGTGGCGTCAATCTGACTTTGTTTCAAACTTATCACCATAAGGTGTGGCGTTCCAACTATATCGAAGGTTCCTATTTTGCTAAATAGAGGGTCTCAGTTTTATCTACCATTTCTTTCCTTTTCTTTGAAACCTTTGAGCCCGGGTCCTTATTTGTTAATAAGGGTTCGTTCTTGTTTCATTGGAAACCATTTATCCCCATTTTGCTTCCTAATTCATTTAAAACCAATATAACTCATCTTATTGAATTTTGAACTAAATCGACACTACCTAAATTCGATCGGGAACATAATACGACTCATCACATCATCCGAATCGAGCTCGTATCATAGATCTTCAAAGAAAACTTACTCGGAGTATTCTTCACGAAGTTTTGATTGTGAATCATACGCAAATAGTTCTTCATCTTTTGAACAAGATTTGTATTCTCATCGTTCTTTTGTACATTCTTGTAAAGAGAAAACAAAGAAAAGAAAAGAAAAAGCAAAAGAAGAAAAGAAAATGAAATAAAAAGAAAAGAGAGGCAAGAGGCAAGTAAGAGAGAAAATGAGCGAATCTTGAGAGAACTTGAAAAAGCCTTTGAAAAGCAAAAAGAAAAAGAAAAAGAAAATGAGATTGAAAAAGAGAATGAAAAGAAATTTGAGAGTGAAAAAGAAGATGAAAAAAAAATTGAAACAAAAGAAACGAGTGATTCAGAAGAAAAAGAATCGAGTGAGAAAACAAGTGAGCAAGTGAGGATTATTTCTACTAAGCCACCTGTTTGATCTTCTTGTGAGTTAACTTTTCAGGTTCCTAGAAGTTTGTGCAACCAATTCCATCTACATTACCTTCCAAACGAGAGGTGTTTTAGGTTGTTCGAAAAAGGTAAGTTCACGAATGACAGCCACCCACTTGCAATTGAAGGTAAGAAAGGTAAGGATTCCTTATTTATTGATTCGAGGCCGTTTGAATACAAAGTTACTCATATAGATTTTTATGGCCTTATTTTTGAAAATATTCCATCTTTTGATTTGGTTAATTACTTTTCACATATTAATGTTAACGATGTTATTTCAAAAGATGTCATGAAGATTTCGTCTTATGACATATTTTATAACGACAATTCTGTTGATTCTGTTGGATTGGTTCATCCTGTGCAAATTGTGAATGTGTGTGATAGCAGTTTGATACGACCCTGCCCTGGAAACATTTCTTGGCTCGACTCACGAGCGAGGCTCGTTATTCTCACAAGCTCGTCCCAGCTCAATTTGGGCGGATTCTAGCTTATGGAGCTAGAATGCAATTTATTTAATTAAGTTTGCATTTAGATGATGGAATAAATAAGTTGCTGATTAGTTAATTAAATAAGTTAATTAATTTGTTTAAAAATCTGGACATTTTTATTTTAATGTGTCTTAGTTTATTACCTATTAAATAGATGCCTAATAGTTAATTAAGTGTGTCTAAATTTAAGACAAATTTAATTCATGTTGTCAATTAATTTTTCTAGACGAATTTAATGTGCAGGATATTGTGTACTTTGGACGAATTTAATGCTGTTAATTCATGTGTTTTGCGGCTGTTGTTTAATGCTGCTGTTGTTTAAATGCAGAATGTTAAACATGTCATAGTTCCAGCCGAAATTAAAAGCATGGATAAATTGTCTTAATGGCTGCCGAATTTATTATGCCTTGTTGACCATGTGGCTGCCGAATTTAATAAGTCTTATTGTTCCCTTTTAATTTGTCTTAAAATGAGAGTTAATGGCTGACTTTAATAGGTGCAGGTACATGGACGGCATTTAAAGAAAAGGTGGCTGCTGCATTTTTCCAAAGCTGCCGAATTTATTGAGTGCATGGGACTTGGGACGGCATTTAAAGCGAAAGTTGCTGTTGTATTTTCCCAACCAGCCGAATTTAGTGTGTGCATGGGACTTGGGATAGCATTAAAAAGAGGAGGCTGCCGTTGCAATTTTCTAAGCTGATTATTCAGCTCACCAACGCATTTTTAAAGCTCCACCAGTCGAAATTGTTCCTTTCACACCCTAAGTCCTTTCATTTTCGTGTGTTCACACATAAGGGCTGATTATTTCCCTCAGTTCACACTTAGGATCGGTTGGAGAACCCAATCTGAATTTTAAGAAGTCCAATCTGTTTAGCTGATCAAGGAGCCGCAATTAAGGCCAAGCTTCACTCCCTAGGCCGACTTTATATGCACCATTCAGCAACCAAGGCTTCAAATTTTCTACAGCCGAATTTCAAGGCATCTAGAAGCTGAATTTGACCTCCCAAATGCATTAGGAAGCAACTTAGAATTTTAAGCTTAATTAAGTGAATTTAGAGATGGAATTTCAGCCAAGTATTTTGTCCATTTGGCTAGCCCTTATTTGGCTATAAATTTCGAGTTCAAACATGTAAAAAGGACTTTTGACTTTTGATCATTTGAATGAACTTTGTTCAAAGAGTGAGTTTTCTCCTCTCTAAATTCGTACGAGTTTCGATCTGACTTATCTAGCGTGCTAGTGGCGTCTATCGTTCTCTTTTGAACTTATCACCTTGCTTTGGTGTGGCGTTCAACCCTTCTACAATTCCGCAATCCCACCTTGAACCGAATAGAAATCGGGGTGACACTTTTTAGTGTTGAATCATTTCTGGCGTTTAAGCTCATTTATCCATTCCACCGACTATCCTAGATTTTACCCAACTATAATATCTTTTTACAAAACCGAGCCTTCATTTATCAACTTCCATTTTTCTTATTTTTATCCTTAAATCGAGCCTACTACCCTTATAAACTTACCATCACCTTAGCCAACCTTTAAAACCATTTGAAAGCTTCCGCATCTTTAGCCTTATTTCATCCTATTTCTGATAACTCAACTATTCCTCGTCGACGATAGGGCAATCAAGTGAATCGACTCAATTAACCCGGGCCGGATCACATCACAGTTTTTCACGTTTTGATTTGTTTGATTATAAAAATTCTTTGAATTCATCTTTCTGTTTAAACGTGCCTATTCAAATGATTTGTGATGGATTTGAATTTCTGAAAGGTTGCATGAACACAACTTCTTCGCTCGATATATGCGTTAAAAGATTTTTGCATGAAGTAATTGATCTGTTTGACTTTGTTCTTCAAGATAAATCTCTAAAATTTTGTGCAAGATTTCCATGCTTTGATCTATCTGTTTGACTAGAAATTACGATGCAAAATTGTTCGAGTATTTGCATGTTTAAGTTTCCTTTGATTTACTTGCATGATAACATGTTGCATCGTTTCTTTGGTGATAAAATGAATATGCTTGGTTGTGCCAATTTTTCAAGTCTGATTGAACGAGTGAAATTTGAATCATGCGATGAGTTGATTATATTTTCCTTATTTAACATGTTGCCTGCTAAATCAAATGATCAAGTTCGTGTGTTCAAGCCTGGTATTTGCTAAATGAATTCATTTTATGGAAACATTAAGCGCTTTGCATCATTTACATTCAAATTATGTTTGCTTGATGTTCGAACTTTTGATCAGAAGGTGAAATTAAATAATTTGGGTTTCAATTTTAATTCGTTTGCTAATCACCTTGCTTGGCCACATCTGGAATTTTTGTTTCATTTCGAGAAGGTAAGACCAACCTATTTTTTTGGAATTGAATCAAATTTCTATGGTAACTTTCCTTTTCCATTTAAGTCCATAGTTTTCGATAATACTAACCATTCTTATTTTTGTGAATTCCACCTCTCGAGGAGCAAGACATGTTGATACGATCATGGCTTCCCATAAGTCAAGTCCAAGCCGAGATCCGATGGTGCTACCTCAAGGGCCGATCACAAGGGCTCGTGCAAAACAATTTAAAGAAGCCGTTATAGCTTTAGTTCAGCATGTGTGGGATGATGTCAATGCTAGACCTATCGAACTAGTTAGTGGCCATTTTGGAAATCCATGCCGAACTTTTCTACAAGTTCAGTTCAACTCACTGAGCTCACCTTCAGTTCAAGTTAGCTCCCATGTAGCTCCACACCAGCTCATTAGCTCGGGACCAGCTCATTAGCAGCTCACGAGTTTAAGCCCAGCTCGAGTTTAGCTCATGAATTAACCATCAGCTCGTGGAGTTCACTTTGAATTCATTTGACTACTATTGACTTTTTAATTAATAAGTTCAATAATTAGTTAATTAATATCCTACATATTAAATTTAGTTCACATTAGTTATATTAAGTATGTCTTAAAAGTGTTTATTGATGATAATTAAATTTGTCATAACCGAATTTAATGTTGATATTTGTGTTCACATTAGTTTGAATTAATTCTGTTCACATTTCTTGTAGAAACGCAATGGACATATGGAGATTAAAAGCAAGCATGAATTTTGAAGGTGCATGGACGGTTGGGGACTTGAATCTCTTGGGTGCATGTTCGGCCAAGTGCATGTATGACCATATTCAATGTCTTTAAGGTTCATGAATGTTTCCATTCATGTATGGTGTGCTATCTCTTCATTCTCCAAGGTGACCATTCGGCCAAAGGACACTCACACATGCATGAAGATAGCTTGGCCAATTAGCTTCCCTATGACTCTCCTTAATTCGTTCACACCAATGTTCACATGGCAAGACTTTTCGGTTCACCTTGTTCACACTAGAAGACTCTTCAACATTCAGTTTCACACACATGATGGCCCTTGGAGTGTCCACAATTAATTCATACTTTTGGCCAAACATTGTGATACGAGCTCGTTTCGTATGAAATAACGAGTCGTAATATTTCCCGATCGAAATTAGGTAGTGTCGGCCTTGAAATAAATTCAAGTCTTGGTGTTTAAAATTAAATGGCTTTGGAAAACAAGGGAGTTGATGGAGTGTTGTTTGCTGGATATTTCAATGAAAACAAGTCGAACCCTTATTAGCAAATAAGGACCCGGGGCTTATGGTTTCAAAGAAAGAAAGGATTTGGGATAAAACCGAGACCCTCTATTTAGCAAAATAGGAACCTACGGTATGAAGAACGCCACACCAATGGTGATAAGTTCGAAACAAAGTCAGATTGACGCCACTTGTTGAAGATAAGTCAATTAGAGCTTTGGAGAATAAAGAGAGTGAATTGCCTCACTAAAATGATATTTCTTTCAGAAATTTGTCAAAAGTCCTTTTACAAGAAATGACTAACTATTTATAGCCTAATGCCTAGTAGCCGAATGGACATATTCTAGACTTAGTTTCTAAGCAAACATTGAACAAAAATGGCCAATGTAGGTTCGGCTGAATGGTGACCATACATGAAGCTTCCATATTAAGCAAATGAATCTTGGGAATGCATGTAGCAGCTACATTCAGCTGATGAGCTTAAATGATCATTCAATAGGCAACTCTTGCTGAAAAATTATCAATAATAAAGAGGGCACTTGAACAGCCACGTTATTGGACCAATGGGCAGCTTAATGGCTTCTTGTTCGTTCTCCATTTGGTTCGTAGGCAAGCTCACATCATTCCCCTCCTCTTCAGAACGATTTGCCCTCAAATCGGAATCTGCATCAAACGGAGACAAATCAGAAACGTTAAAAGTCGCGCTAACATTATATTCACCAGGCAAGTCCAATTTATAGGAGTTATCGTTAATTCGCTCAAGGACTTGAAACGGTCCATCCCCTCTCGGAAGAAGTTTGGATCGCCTTTGCATCGGAAATCTCTCCTTGCGCATATGCAACCAAACCCAATCTCCCGGTTCGAACACAACTCACTTACGACCTTTGTTAGCATGTTGCTCATAGTTCTTGGTCTTGGCCTCAATATTGTCTCGAACTCGTTGGTGCAATTGCTTGACGAAATCAGCTTTGCGCTTCCCATCTACATGAACAAGTTGATTAGAAGGCAGTGGCAATAAATCAAGTGGAGTTAATGGATCGAAACCATAGACAATTTCAAAAGGAGAAAATTTGGTAGCTGAATGAACAGCTCGATTATACGCAAACTCCACATGTGGTAAGCATTCTTCCCAAGCCTTCACATTCTTCCGAATAATAGCTCGAAGCAATGTAGACAGAATCTGGTTGACCACTTCGGTTTGGCCGTCCGTTTGCGGATGGAAAGTGGTTGAAAACAGCAACTTCGTTCCAAGACGCCCCCATAGTGTCCTCCAAAAATGGCTAAGGAATTTTGCGTCTCGGTCAGACACGATCATTCTAGGCATGCCATGCAACCTGACCACCTCTTTGAAAAATAAGTTAGCAATATTAACGGCATCATCAGTTTTATGATATGCTATATAAAATGGGCCATTTTTGAGAACCTATCTACAACCACAAATATTGAATCTCGGCCATTCTTACTCCTAGGTAAACCTAGCACGAAATCCATGGAGATATCAGACCAAGGGGTTTCGGGAATAGGTAATGGTTTATACAAACCGTGGGGCTTAATTCGTGACTTAGCCCGTTTGCACGCAATGCATCTATTACAAAATCGTTCGACATCTCGTCGCATCTTGGGCCAAAAGAAATGTTCGTGCAATGTAGCTAATGTCTTAGCAACACCAAAGTGCCCCATTAATCCTCCGCTATGGGCTTCTTCGATCAACACTTCTCGTACGGAACCTTGGGGTATACAAAGCTTTCCTTCTCAGAATAAGTACCCATCATGTCGATAGTACTTCTCGTAGGCTCCATTGGCACATAATCTAAAGAATTCACCAAAGTCAGCATCGTTGACATATAAATCTTTAAGAAATACAAACCCCATTAACTTAGCATCCAAAATATTTAGCAACGCATACCTTCGAGATAGTGCATCAGCCACTACGTTTTCCTTACCTTTCTTATATTTAATAACGTAGGGAAAAGATTCGAGAAATTCTACCCACTTAGCGTGTCGCTTATTCAACTTGTGTTGCCCCTTTAAATACTTCAAGGACTCATGATCGGTGTGTATGATGAATTCCTTGGGCCAAAGATAGTGTTGCCACGTTTCTAAGGCTCGGATCAACGAATAGAGCTCCTTGTCATATGTTGGATAGTTTAAGACAGCACCATTCAGTTTCTCGCTAAAATAGGCAATAGGACGACCATCTTGCATCAACACAGCTCCAATGCCTAAACTTGATGCATCACATTCTAACTCGAAAGTTTTATCAAAGTTAGGCAAAGCTAATAATGGTGCATGAGTTAGACAATCTTTAATTTTAAAAAAGGATTTTTCTTGTTCCTCTCCCCAAATGAAGTTGGAATTCTTACGAATAACCCCGGTTAAAGGTGCGGCTAAGGTGCTGAAATTTGGCACGAATCGACGGTAAAAACTTGCTAGTCCATGGAAACTTCAGACTTGGGAGACATTCGTCGGACGGGGCCATTCTTGGATCGCCTTGATCTTCTCTTGATCGACTTCAAGACCCTCCGAGCTAACAACAAAACCTAAAAACACAACCTTGTTAGTGCAGAAATCACATTTCTTCAAATTAGCATACAAGGTTTCTTTTCTCAATACTTCCAAAACAGATTTTAAATGTAAAATATGTTCATCCAAATTTTTACTATAGATCAATATATCGTCGAAGTATACAACGCAAAATCTACCAATAAAAGGTCTTAAAACGTGATTCATAAGCCTCATGAATGTGCTTGGGGCGTTCGTTAAGCCAAATGGCATAACGAGCCATTCGTAAAGCCCATGCTTCGTTTTGAATGCAGTCTTCCACTCATCTCCCTCACGCATCCGTATTTGGTGATAACCGCTCTTAAGGTCGATTTTTGAAAATAAACTCGCGCCACTTAGCTCGTCAAGCATATCATCCAATCGTGGTATAGGATGACGATACTTGATAGTTATTTTGTTTATAGCACGGCAGTCCACGCACATCCTCCACGTTCCATCCTTCTTCGGAACTAGTAAAACAGGCACGGCGCATGGACTAAGGCTTTCACGCACATAGCCCTTTTCAAGGAGTTCATTTACTTACTTTTGTAATTCTTTCGTCTCTTCAGGATTGCTCCGATAAGCAGGTCGGTTTGGAATTGCGGCTCCCGACACAAGATCGATTTGGTGTTCAATTCCACGAATAGGTGGTAACCCGCTCGGGATTTCTTCCGGGAATACGTCTTGAAATTCCTGCAACACAGATAAAATAGAAGAAGGCAATTTGTCATCAAATTCGTTAGTGCCAAGCAAGCTCTCCTTGTACAAAAGAACCAACAATGGTTGTTTCAATAGCATCGATTTTCGAACTTCCCTCTCTTTCACAAACAAATTCTTTTTTTCAATCTCATCACTCATTTCTTTTTCTTTTGAATCACTCTCTCTTTTTTTATCACTCATCTTTTTGTTTTTCTTCTTTTCTTCACTCTTTTCTTTATTCTTTCCATTTTTTTGCTCTCTCTCGATTTCTTTTGATTTTTCAATCGAACTCCTCATTTTGAGTTGATCTTCGTACACTTGTTTCGGTGATAACGGAGCTAGAGTCACCATTCATCCCATATGTTTGAAAGAGAATCGATTTGTGTAACCATCATGAATTGCTCGCTTGTCGAATTGCCACGGACGTCCCAAAAGAAGATGTCCCGCATGCATCGGTACAACGTCGCACATCACTTCATCTTGATATTTTCCGATTGTGAATGAAATGAGCACTTGTTTTGTTGCCTTTAATTCTCCACCATCGTTAAGCCATTGGAGTTTATACGGATGGGGATGTTTGGTGGTGGCCAATCCGAGTTTCTCCACCATCAACGTGCTAGCCACATTTGTACAACTTCCCCCATTGATTATCACGCAACAAATCTTACCTTGCACTTGACATCGCGTATGGAAGATGTTCTCACGTTTTTGATCATTTTCAGCACCTTGCAAGGTGAGACTTCTTTTCACAACCAAGATTTCTCCATTCTCGGCTTGTTCGATGTCTTCCTCTTCTTCGAGTTGTTCAACAGCCTCGTTCTCTTGTTCACTTTCGGATTCAATTTCTCCATCATCTCGAACAAACATCGCATTTTGGTTCGGACATTGGCTTGCGATGTGGCCCCTTCCAAGACATTTGAAGCATTTGATGTCTCGGGATCTATTTGGTTGGGCATCCATCTTTCCTTTACTCGATTCTACAATATTTGCAATATCTCGGTTAAGGCCGGTGAGAAATCGAGCCATGGTGGCTTCTCGATCTTCCTCCACATCGGCGCGGATCATGGCCACTTCCATTTCCTTGTAGTAATCCTCCATGCTTCGTTGGCCTTGAGTGAAGCCTTGGAGCTTTTGATACAACTCCCGGTGATAGTAAGTAGGAATGAATCGCTTTCTCATTATGGCTTTCATTTCCGCCCATGTACACACGGGACGTTCGCCATTGCGTCTTCAGCTCATTGTGAGTTGATCCCACCATATTATGGCGTATTCGGAGAATTCTATAGCAGCTAACTTTACCTTCTTGCTTTCCGAGTAATTGTGGCACTCGAAAACTAACTCCACCTTCTTCTCCCATTCAAGATAGGCCTCGGGATCCAACCTTCCTTGAAAAGCAGGAATCGCCATTTTAATGTTTTTTAAATCATCATCGGTCCTCTCTCGATCTCTTGGTCCCCGTGCTCGTTGGCCTTGTCGCCTTGCACTTTGTCGCGAAGCTCGATCACTTTCAACGTCACTTGCTTCATATAGATCATTTGCATGTTGCCATGGACATTCTCGCTCTCTTCTCGGAATAGGAGGGGTGTTCGCACGTTGGCTTCGTTCCTCCATTTGTTCCATTCGTTCATAAAGGGAATCAAATTGAGGTTGGAACAAACGAGAAATTTCTCGCACGATTGCTTGAACTTGTAGATCGGGCACTCCGCCTCCGGGAACATTTCTCCTTGGTTGAAGATTAACTCCTCCACCAGCGGCATTCGAGGCTCCTCCACTTGTTGCTCGTCGTTCCGGGCTCCTTGACATGATGATTAAAATTAAGAAAATATCCTCACCAAAAAAAAACCTCACAATTCACTCACAAGAAAAGAATTCACTCCTCTCGTGTTTCACTCTATTTTCGGCTTTTATCTTGATGTACTCTCTTGCCTTTTACCTTTCAAATCTAACTCTCGATATTCTGAAAAGCTACTTAGATTTATCCACACTTGTGGGTCGGCTTCAAGGGGTTTGCAAGGGAAAGTCGTAGGGTTTAGGCTAGGCTCGAAAGAAAGAAAGTGATACGAGTCACAAAAGCCCAAATTCTTGAAGGCGAGGCCCAATAAGCAAATTCCCAGCCCAATCAAGAAATCCATCCATACTTAGTTGAAAATCAGGCCAAATTGTCAAAGTGGCCCAAGTTGTAAAGTTTTATTTTTATTTTTATTTATTTATTTACTTAGTTTAAATTTTTATGTTAATATTCAGTCCAAGAGTCCCAGATAAAATGACCTTTGACCGAATTTCCATATTAAAATAATTAGGAGTTTTTTTTATTTTAGTTTTCTAATTAGATTAGGACTAGTTATAAGGCCTATTTAAAGGCATGGCTGTCCACCTTGTTAAACACTTATCATTATTATTAAAATTTCAGATTTGTTGAGAGCATAATTTTCTTTGAGTTTTCTCCAAGATTTCTCTCTTGAGTTTTCTTTAGAAGTTGTTTTAACAATCTTGTGATTGTGGGAGCCATCTTCAACCTTCTTCTTGCCATTGATATTCTTTGGAGGGGAGATTAGAGCCGTTTGAAGGGAGTTGTGAGATCTTTCGAGATTTCAAGGCTTCTTAGGACTTATCTTTTAATTTCTTACTGTCAATTCTTTCTTTATTTCTACTTGTGCTGAATCATTATCTAATCTATTTTCTGTTCTTATTGTGTTTTCAGCCTTTTTCTATCTTAAGGAATCAGCCCAAAAATCCCCAATTTCTAGGGTTTTTCTATACTCTTTTTGGGTGAAATTAGATTGTCGAAATTTGGGGGAAAACTATCTTGGTGTTCAATTGGGCAGAATCACAATCTCCTTGAGGGTTTCAAGAACCCTAACACTTATTTCTATTCTCAATTTGATTCTTTGCTGATTTGGGGATTTTATTTCAGGTCTGAAAATTCAAAAATCTAATCTTTTAATTTTCTGTTTCGTTTCAGATCTAATTGTTTAGGGTTTTCGTAGGAGTTTCTCGTGACTTGGCAACTCGATCTTGGTCCGCGCGCAACCCCGTATCAGAAAGGCTTAAGATGTGGCGTATAAAATGGATTCACTAATTGGGAATTTTTTTTAATAGCGTGAAAATTCACTAAAATGGGTATAAAGGAGTGTAGAATGTGATTTTAGAAAAATTTTTGTTGAAATGTCTCCAGACTCTTTTTTTTTACGGATCTTTCACGTTCTTTTCGTCCGCACCTAGACCGTATGCAATTTTTTTTTCAATTTTTTTTTTCAATTTTTTTTTCGATTTTTTTTTTGAATCTACAATTTACGTACCTAAATTAACCAGCTCTGATACCAACTGATACGAGCTCATTTCGTATGAAATAACGAGTCGTAATATTTCCCAATCGAAATTAGGTAGTGTCGGCCTTGAAATAAATTCAAGTCTTGGTGTTTAAAATTAAATGGCTTTGGGAAACAAGGGAGTTGATGGAGTGTTGTTTGCTGGATATTTCAATGAAAACAAGTCGAACCCTTATTAGCAAATAAGGACCCGGGGCTTATGGTTTCAAAGAAAGAAAGGATTTGGGATAAAACCGAGACCCTCTATTTAGCAAAATAGGAACCTACGGTATGAAGAACGCCACACCAATGGTGATAAGTTCGAAACAAAGTCAGATTGACGCCACTTGTTGAAGATAAGTCAATTAGAGCTTTGGAGAATAAAGAGAGTGAATTGCCTCACTAAAATGATATTTCTTTCAGAAATTTGTCAAAAGTCCTTTTACAAGAAAATGACTAACTATTTATAGCCTAATGCCTAGTAGCCGAATGGACATATTCTAGACTTAGTTTCTAAGCAAACATTGAACAAAAATGGCCAATGTAGGTTCGGCTGAATGGTGACCATACATGAAGCTTCCATATTAAGCAAATGAATCTTGGGAATGCATGTAGCAGCTACATTCAGCTGATGAGCTTAAATGATCATTCAATAGGCAACTCTTGCTGAAAAATTATCAATAATAAAGAGGGCACTTGAACAGCCACGTTAGGTGTGAATGGACGGTTTTGAAGAGCCTTAAAATGTGAACACCAAGAACCGAATGGCAAAAATGTATCCAGCAATGTGAAGGAAATAATGGCAGCTTGAAAAACTATCTCTTTAGCCGAATGGTCACTTAGAGAACTTCAATAATCAGCACACCATTTTTAATGCAGTTCATGCATGTATCATTAGGTGCATTGAATCCAACATGCATGCATCTTGCACACCACATTCGGCTGAACCTAAATAAAAACAAATGAACCTCATTAATTTAACTCAATTCAGCTGAATTAATTTAAAACATAATATGAACATACTAATTAACATTAAGCCGAATTAAATATGTACTAAACAAAACACATTAATTCGGCTGAACATAGTTAATTCATGTAATATATTCAAACAAATTAAATGACATCTAGACACCTTTAATTCAACCAAATCAACATATTAAACACTTGTAATAAATTAAGACATATTTAAAAGCTGTAATGAAACTTATTTAAATGCTTATTTAAATGGTCTAAAATTCCAGCAGCAAATTAATTAGCTAGAAAGAAATTCAGCTTCAAAGAAGTTGAATATGTTCAGCTCGTTTTTAAACTCCTTGCTATCATTTTCCTCAACCCGTTCCACCATTGCTAAAATAGCATCTTTGAATCGTCTAGCTCTAGCTCGCGTTATTGGACCAATGGGCAGCTTAATGGCTTCTTGTTCGTTCTCCATTTGGTTCGTAGGCAAGCTCACATCATTCCCCTCCTCTTCAGAATGATTTGCCCTCAAATCGGAATCTGCATCAAACGGAGACAAATCAGAAACGTTAAAAGTCGCGCTAACATTATATTCACCAGGCAAGTCTAATTTATAGGAGTTATCGTTAATTCGCTCAAGGACTTGAAACGGTCCATCCCCTCTGGGAAGAAGTTTGGATCGCCTTTGCATCGAAAATCTCTCCTTGCGCATATGCAACCAAACCCAATCTCCCGGTTCGAACACAACTCGCTTACGACCTTTGTTAGCATGTTGCTCATAGTTCTTGGTCTTGGCCTCAATATTGTCTCGAACTCGTTGGTGCAATTGCTTGACGAAATCAGCTTTGCGCTTCCCATCTACATGAACAAGTTGATTAGAAGGCAATGGCAATAAATCAAGTGGAGTTAATGGATTGAAACCATAGACAATTTCAAAAGGAGAAAATTTGGTAGCTGAATGAACAGCTCGATTATACGCAAACTCCACATGTGGTAAGCATTCTTCCCAAGCCTTCACATTCTTGCGAATAATAGCTCGAAGCAATGTAGACAGAATCTGGTTGACCACTTCGGTTTGGCCGTCCGTTTACGGATGGCAAGTGGTTGAAAACAGCAACTTCGTTCCAAGACGCCCCTATAGTGTCCTCCAAAAATGGCTAAGGAATTTTGCGTCTCAGTCAGACACGATCGTTCTAGGCATGCCATGCAACCTGACCACCTCTTTGAAAAATAAGTTAGCAATATTAACGGCATCATCAGTTTTATGATATGCTATAAAATGGGCCATTTTTGAGAACCTATCTACAACCACAAATATTGAATCTCGGCCATTCTTACTCCTAGGTAAACCTAGCACGAAATCCATGGAGATATCAGACCAAGGGGTTTCGGGAATAGGTAATGGTTTATACAAACCGTGGGGCTTAATTCGTGACTTAGCCCGTTTGCACGCAATGCATCTATTACAAAATCGTTCGACATCTCGTCGCATCTTGGGCCAAAAGAAATGTTCGTGCAATGTAGCTAATGTCTTAGCAACACCAAAGTGCCCCATTAATCCTCCGCTATGGGCTTCTTCGATCAACACTTCTCGTACGGAACCTTGGGGTATACAAAGCTTTCCTTCTCGGAATAAGTACCCATCATGTCGATAGTACTTCTCGTAGGCTCCCTTGGCACATAATCTAAAGAATTCACCAAAGTCAACATCGTTGACATATAAATCTTTAAGAAATACAAACCCCATTAACTTAGCATCCAAAATATTTAGCAACGCATACCTTCGAGATAGTGCATCAGCCACTACGTTTTCCTTACCTTTCTTATATTTAATAACATAGGGAAAAGATTTGAGAAATTCTACCCACTTAGCGTGTCGCTTATTCAACTTGTGTTGCCCCTTTAAATACTTCAAGGACTCATGATCGGTGTGTATGACGAATTCCTTGGGCCAAAGATAGTGTTGCCACGTTTCTAAGGCTCGGATCAACGAATAGAGCTCCTTGTCATATGTTGGATAGTTTAAGACAGCACCATTCAGTTTCTCGCTAAAATAGGCAATAGGACGACCATCTTGCATCAACACAGCTCCAATGCCTAAACTTGATGCATCACATTCTAACTCGAAAGTTTTATCAAAGTTAGGCAAAGCTAATAATGGTGCATGAGTTAGACAATCTTTAATTTTAAAAAAGGATTTTTCTTGTTCCTCTCCCCAAATGAAGTTGGAATTCTTACGAATAACCCCGGTTAAAGGTGCGGCTAAGGTGCTGAAATTTGGCACGAATCGACGGTAAAAACTTGCTAGTCCATGGAAACTTCGGACTTGGGAGACATTCGTCGGACGGGGCCATTCTTGGATCGCCTTGATCTTCTCTTGATCGACTTCAAGACCCTCCGAGCTAACAACAAAACCTAAAAACACAACCTTGTTAGTGCAGAAATCACATTTCTTCAAATTAGCATACAAGGTTTCTTTTCTCAATACTTCCAAAACAGATTTTAAATGTAAAATATGTTCATCCAAATTTTTACTATAGATCAATATATCGTCGAAGTATACAACGCAAAATCTACCAATAAAAGGTCTTAAAACGTGATTCATAAGCCTCATGAATGTGCTTGGGGCGTTCGTTAAGCCAAATGGCATAACGAGCCATTCGTAAAGCCCATGCTTCGTTTTGAACGCAGTCTTCCACTCATCTCCCTCACGCATCCGTATTTGGTGATAACCGCTCTTAAGGTCGATTTTTAAAAATAAACTCGCGCCACTTAGCTCGTCAAGCATATCATCCAATCGTGGTATAGGATGACGATACTTGATAGTTATTTTGTTTATAGTACGGCAGTCCACGCACATCCTCCACGTTCCATCCTTCTTCGGAACTAGTAAAGCAGGCACGGTGCATGGACTAAGGCTTTCACGCACATAGCCCTTTTCAAGGAGTTCATTTACTTACTTTTGTAATTCTTTCGTCTCTTCAGGATTGCTCCGATAAGCAGGTCGGTTTGGAATTGCGGCTCCCAGCACAAGATCGATTTGGTGTTCAATTCCACGAATAGGTGGTAACCCGCTCGGGATTTCTTCCGGGAATACGTCTTGAAATTCCTGCAACACAGACAAAATAGAAGAAGGCAATTTGTCATCAAATTCGTTAGTGCCAAGCAAGCTCTCCTTGTACAAAAGAACCAACAATGGTTGTTTCAATAGCATCGATTTTCGAACTTCCCTCTCTTTCACAAACAAATTCTTTTTTTCAATCTCATCACTCATTTCTTTTTCTTTTGAATCACTCTCTCTTTTTTTATCACTCATCTTTTTGTTTTTCTTCTTTTCTTCACTCTTTTCTTTATTCTTTTCATTTTTTTGCTCTCTCTCGATTTCTTTTGATTTTTCAATCGAACTCCTCATTTTGAGTTGATCTTCGTACACTTGTTTCGGTGATAACGGAGCTAGAGTCACCATTCGTCCCATATGTTTGAAAGAGAATCGATTTGTGTAACCATCATGAATTGCTCGCTTGTCGAATTGCCACGGATGTCCCAAAAGAAGATGCCCCGCATGCATCGGTACAACGTCACACATCACTTCATCTTGATATTTTCTGATTGTGAATGAAATGAGCACTTGTTTTGTTACCTTTAATTCTCCACCATCGTTAAGCCATTGGAGTTTATACGGATGGGGATGTTTGGTGGTGGCCAATCCGAGTTTCTCCACCATCAACGTGCTAGCCACATTTGTACAACTTCCCCCATCGATTATCACGCAACAAATCTTACCTTGCACTTGACATCGCGTATGGAAGATGTTCTCGCGTTTTTGATCATTTTCAGCACCTTGCAAGGTGAGACTTCTTTTCACAACCAAGATTTCTCCATTCTCGGCTTGTTCGATGTCTTCCTCTTCTTCGAGTTGTTCAACAGCCTCGTTCTCTTGTTCACTTTCGGATTCAATTTCTCCATCATCTCGAACAAACATCGCATTTCGGTTCGGACATTGGCTTGCGATGTGGCCCCTTCCAAGACATTTGAAGCATTTGATGTCTCGGGATCTATTTGGTTGGGCATCCATCTTTCCTTTACTCGATTCCACAATATTTGCAATATCTCGGTTAAGGCCGGTGAGAAATCGAGCCATGGTGGCTTCTCGATCTTCCTCCACATCGGCGCGGATCATGGCCACTTCCATTTCCTTGTAGTAATCCTCCATGCTTCGTTGGCCTTGAGTTAAGCTTTGGAGCTTTTGATACAACTCCCGGTGATAGTAAGTAGGAATGAATCGCTTTCTCATTATGGCTTTCATTTCCGCCCATATAGACACGGGACGTTCGCCATTGCGTCTTCGGCTCATTGTGAGTTGATCCCACCATATTATGGCGTATTCAGAGAATTCTATAGCAGCTAACTTTACCTTCTTGCTTTCCGAGTAATTGTGGCACTCGAAAACTAACTCCACCTTCTTCTCCCATTCAAGATAGGCCTCGGGATCCAACCTTCCTTGAAAAGCAGGAATCGCCATTTTAATGTTTTTTAAATCATCATCGGTCCTCTCTCGATCTCTTGGTCCCCGTGCTCGTTGGCCTTGTCGCCTTGCACTTTGTCGCGAAGCTCGATCACTTTCAACGTCACTTGCTTCATATAGATCATTTGCATGTTGCCATGGACATTCTCGCTCTCCTCTCGGAATAGGAGGGGTGTTCGCACGTTGGCTTCGTTCCTCCATTTGTTCCATTCGTTCATAAAGGGAATCAAATTGAGGTTGGAACAAACGAGAAATTTCTCGCACGATTGCTTGAACTTGTAGATCGGGCACTCCGCCTCCGGGAACATTTCTCCTTGGTTGAAGATTAACTCCTCCACCAGCGGCATTCGAGGCTCCTCCACTTGTTGCTCGTCGTTCCGGGCTCCTTGACATGATGATTAAAATTAAGAAAATATCCTCACCAAAAAAAAAACCTCACAATTCACTCACAAGAAAAGAATTCACTCCTCTCGTGTTTCACTCTATTTTCGGCTTTTATCTTGATGTACTCTCTTGCCTTTTACCTCTCAAATCCAACTCTCGATATTCTGAAAAGCTACTTAGATTTATCCACACTTGTGGGTCGGCTTCAAGGGGTTTGCAAGGGAAAGTCGTAGGGTTTAGGCTAGGCTCGAAAGAAAGAAAGGCTTAAGATGTGGCGTATAAAATGGATTCACTAATTGGGAATTTTTTTTAATAGCGTGAAAATTCACTAAAATGGGTATAAAGGAGTGTAGAATGTGATTTTAGAAAAAATTTTTGTTGAAATGTCTCCAGACTCTTTTTTTTTACGGATCTTTCACGTTCTTTTCGTCCGCACCTAGACCGTATGCAATTTTTTTTTTCAAATTTTTTTTTTCAATTTTTTTTTCGATTTTTTTTTGAATCTACAATTTACGTACCTAAATTAACCAGCTCTGATACCAACTGATACGAGCTCATTTCGTATGAAATAACGAGTCGTAATATTTCCCAATCGAAATTAGGTAGTGTCGGCCTTGAAATAAATTCAAGTCTTGGTGTTTAAAATTAAATGGCTTTGGGAAACAAGGGAGTTGATGGAGTGTTGTTTGCTGGATATTTCAATGAAAATAAGTCGAACCCTTATTAACAAATAAGGACCCGGGGCTTAAGGTTTCAAAGAAAGAAAGGATTTGGGATAAAACCGAGACCCTCTATTTAGCAAAATAGGAACCTACAGTATGAAGAACGCCACACCAATGGTGATAAGTTCGAAACAAAGTCAGATTGACGCCACTTGTTGAAGATAAGTCAATTAGAGCTTTGGAGAATAAAGAGAGTGAATTGCCTCACTAAAATGATATTTCTTTCAGAAATTTGTCAAAAGTCCTTTTACAAGAAAATGACTAACTATTTATAGCCTAATGCCTAGTAGCCGAATGGACATATTCTAGACTTAGTTTCTAAGCAAACATTGAACAAAAATGGCCAATGTAGGTTCGGCTGAATGGTGACCATACATGAAGCTTCCATATTAAGCAAATGAATCTTGGGAATGCATGTAGCAGCTACATTCAGCTGATGAGCTTAAATGATCATTCAATAGGCAACTCTTGCTGAAAAATTATCAATAATAAAGAGGGCACTTGAACAGCCACATTAGGTGTGAATGGACGGTTTTGAAGAGCCTTAAAATGTGAACACCAAGAACCGAATGGCCAAAATGTATCCAACAATGTGAAGGAAATAATGGCAGCTTGAAAAACTATCTCTTTAGCCGAATGGTCACTTAGAGAACTTCAATAATCAGCACACCATTTTTAATGTGGTTCATGCATGTATCATTAGGTGCATTGAATCCAACATGCATGCATCTTGCACACCACATTCGGCCAACCTTTCCCATGCATCTTCCACATTCGGCTGAACCTAAATAAAAACAAATGAACCTCATTAATTTAACTCAATTCAGCTGAATTAATTTAAAACATAATATGAACATACTAATTAACATTAAGCCGAATTAAATATGTACTAAACAAAACACATTAATTCGGCTGAACATAGTTAATTCATGTAATATATTCAAACAAATTAAATGACATCTAGACACCTTTAATTCAACCAAATCAACATATTAAACACTTGTAATAAATTAAGACATATTTAAAAGCTGTAATGAAACTTATTTAAATGCTTATTTAAATGGTCTAAAATTCCAGCAGCAAATTAATTAGCTAGAAAGAAATTCAGCTTCAAAGAAGTTGAATATGTTCAGCTCGTTTTTAAACTCCTTGCTATCATTTTCCTCAACCCGTTCCACCATTGCTAAAATAGCATCTTTGAATCGTCTAGCTCTAGCTCGCGTTATTGGACCAATGGGCAGCTTAATGGCTTCTTGTTCGTTCTCCATTTGGTTCGTAGGCAAGCTCACATCAGTTAGATAGTGGGTCGAGGTTTTCATTTACCAATTCCAAACCGAACTAAAAGAGCTTATAAACAACGGGTTGATACCAAATCGGTATTGGTTCTTGTTTGCACTTTTTGTTCAACCCCATTTCTCCATTTACCAATTGTACCTAAACTGACTATTCCATTTCTTCAATTCCCCCTTACCTAATTGAAGCAATTCCTTCATCCATACCTATTCGGACTCCAAACCCGAACTTTCAAATTCTTCTTACCTATTCTAATCCGAACCCAAAACCAATATCCTTCCTTCCTTCATCCGACCTTTTCAATTAAACCCAACGTAACTTCTTGTTGACGATCGGGCACACTAATACGACTCGACTCTTCCGAGGCGGATCATATCAGTAGCTAAGTGGTTGTTGAAAATTCCAGAATTTTTAATGAAGCTTCCTTGAAGTTTCTTGTGCATGGAGAACAACAAGGGGCAGCTTCTAGATGCCTTGATTCAATAGAAAAATTGAATGGGTTGTTTGGGAGCTGAAATGCAATCAATAGGTTCGACCAACTGCTTGAATTTGGAATTAATGCTGCTGCTTGGTTCAGCCAAATGTTCATGTGATTAAGGAGCTGTCTAGAGCACTTCAATAGTCGTAGAATGTGAACAAACCGATTTGAACAGCCACACATGTGTGAACAAACAAAACCGAACAGCCCTTGGTGTGAAAGGAATAATCGAGTGGGTGTGAACAGCCTTAATTTGTCTTGGGCAGCCAATCGGTCTTCTTGAAGAGTTGTAAGGTTTGGCCGAATGGTCACTTAGGGGACACCAAAGATCAGCACACCAACTTTAAATCATCCATGCACCTATGCCGTCCAAGGGGTAATGTACCTACAACAATTAATTCAACAAATTAAACCCCTTTTAGACACATTAAATTTGGCAACATAAATAAATAAATCTTGCACCATAAATTAGGCTGGACATAATTAATCTTTGTAATAGTTAAAACATATTTAATTGGTCCTAATTAATTAAGTACTTAATTTAGAACATAATTAAAACATGTCCAGATTATGACAAATTAATTATTAAAACTAAATAACTAATAAAACTAACAGCAACTTAAATGATTTATTCCAGCATAATAAACGTCATAATGAAATGAGCTGAAACGAGCTCGTTGAGCTAAGTTAAGTTGAAGTTGAGCTGATTTAAGCTGATTTGAGCTTGAAGGAGTATGCATGGTTTGCTTGGCTTGCTGGTCCAAGAGCTTTCAAGAAGTCCAGCAACGGTTTCACCCCAAACTCTATCAACTAAGGCTATTGTTGCGTCTTTGAATCTCTTTGCTCGAGCTCGAGTGATCAGTCCTACGGGCAACTCGAGAGGATCTTCATTGGCAGCCGACAACTCGGGAGGTGTGGTCGTATCATTCCCCCTCTCTTCGAAGCGATTTGCCCCCAAATCGTCACCTTTATCATAGAAAGAGAGATCAGCTACATTAAAGGTAGCACTTACATTGTACTCACCTGGGAGATCAAGTTTATAAGAATTATCGTTTATTCGTTCCAAAACTTGAAACAGCCCATCTCCTCTCGGCAATAACTTCGACTTTCGCTGCGCTGGAAATCTTTCCTTTCGCATATGAACCCACACCCAATCTCCAGGTTCAAATATGACTTGTTTTCGCCGTTTGTTGGCCTTGCGCACATATTGCTCTGTCCTAGCCTCGATATTAGCTTTAACCTTTTGATGCAATTGTTTCACATAGTTCGCTTTCTTCTTGGAATCTACATTAATAATTTGATCGTTAGGTAATGGAATTAAATCAAGAGGAGATAAAGGATTAAAACCGTAAACTATTTCAAATGGAGAGAATTTAGTAGCAGAGTGAACGGTTCGGTCGTATCAACTAATGTATTTGGTTTAGGGTAGGCTAACAAGGAAAAAAAGTAATAGTTCGGGTTTTGGTGTGGCGATGGGTTATGGTAGAAAGAAAAGATGGAAGAATGACTTCAAGATCAGGACTGAATTACAATAGAACAAGTTTTCACTTCAATTTTGATGTGATCCGGCTCGGTTGATTGAGTTGATTCACTTGATTGCCCGATCGTCGACGAGGAATAGTTGAGTTATCGGAAATAGGATGAAATAAGGCTAAAGATGCGGAAGCTTTTAGATGGTTTTAAAGGTTGGCTAAGGTGATGGTAAATTTATAAGGGTAGTAGGCTCGATTTAAGTATAAAAATAAGAAAAATGGAAGTTGATAAATGAAGGCTCGGTTTTGTAAAAAGATATTATAGTTGGGTAAAATCTAGGATAGTTGGTGGAATGGATAAATGAGCTTAAACACCAGAAACGATTCAACACTAAAAGTGTCACCCCGATTTCTATTCGGTTCAAGGTGGGATTGTGGAATTGTAGAAGGTTGAACGCCACACCAAAGCAAGGTGATAAGTTCAAAAGAGAACGATAGACGCCACTAGCACGCTAGATAAGTCAGATCGAAACTCGTACGAATTTAGAGAGGAGAAAACTTACTCTTTGAACAAAGTTCATTCAAATGATCAAAAGTCAAAAGTCCTTTACAAATGAAAGAAAACAAATATTTATAGGCACATAGATGACCATTCAAATTCGGCATCTAGGTGTTCACACAATAATAAAAACGTTCACACTAATGTATTAAAATAGTTCATAAATTCGGCAGATTCATGCACTAGCTGAATGGACACTTTCTTCCCCCTTAGTTTGTGCATGAATGCTTAGTCATAAAGAAAGGCTTCAAGTGACTTGTATGTGCACCAAAAGGTTGCATTCATCTCCTTGGGACGTTCATGCACTTGTATGGACCATGTATCTTCATAATTAAACACTTTAATGGCATGTAAGTTCATAAATGGTAGCATGAACCTAGTAAATTCGTTCTCCTCTTTGTGCATGCACTTAATTCAATCAATGTGTTGAATTATTGAGTTAATTCCTTCCCTTGGACGTTCTTGAACCCATCCATGCATGTGTAGTAGCCTATAGGTCAATTCAAAGTGTGAACATGTTCAAGGAGCTCTATGGTCAACATAGAATTAGTTAGCAGCTACTTCTTGGCCGAATAAGTGCCTTGGAAAGTTAAGAGACAGCCACCATACATGCACTTAAGCCATTCATGCATTCTATCATCCCATGCATTTGATCCATTCATGGACTAGCCTTTAATGTCCATACATGCATTCGACACATGCATGAATTTGTAGAAACATTGCATCTAGCCGTACATGCACCAGCATTTAATACTTCTTCATTCATGAGTGTGGAATGCCCAAAAGAGATGTTTCTTCATTCATACATTGTACCATCCAAAGGAATGTACCTACATGAAATAAACAAGTCATTAAGACATCTCATGAACACTCATAAATTCGGCATGATGTGAACACATTAATGTCATGCATTAATTCGGCTATGTGAACATAATCAATTTATATAATGACAATGATATATTAATAACAAATATTAATATAAGACAAGTTTAATGCTTAAATGAATATGTGCAAATTTTTATTTAATGTATTAAAGAAAAAACCGAGTTAAAACTAAAATGAGCTAAGCTTTAGCTCGTGAGCTAAAGTTGAGCTGAGGCTAAACTCCTAAGCTGAAGTTGAGCTAAGGTTTAGCTCGTGAGCTAAATATGAGCTAGGAGTGAGCTCGGTTTAGCTCAGGCAAGTTGGATCAGCTTGAATAAGCTGGATTTGAGCTAGACGGAGCTCTTGGAGCTGGAAACGAGCTGGGATCGGCTTGCCAACATGTCAATGCTCTGCTTGACAGACTTGTTCGATGAAGTTCGCGGGGCGTGCTCGTATCAAATTTTTATTCGGATTTTTTTTTGGATTTTTTTAACTTGTATAACTTTTTGATATAGGGTTGCGTGTGGACCAAGATCGAGTTGCCAAGTCACGAGAAACTCCTACGAAAGCTCTAATCGAACAGATCTAAAATCAAAACAAAGAATAAGATTAAAAACAAATTAGATCTGGAAATTAAGATCCCCAAAACAATCAAGAACAGCCAAGAATCAAAGATCTTATGAATAGATGTTTTCGGAATGCAAAAACACGAAATCGATCTCCAAGATTGATTTTCAACAAGCCGAATTTGTCCAAGAACTAAACCGATGAATAAAGCCCCAAATTCCAGCAACTTGATTTTTCCCAAAATTCCAGCAACCTAAAACAATCAGTTTTGACAAGAAGAATTCAACAAGATTAATTGGAAAAGATAAGTTTAGTCGAATTTGGCTACCAAGAATGAGTACCGATCGATATTTTTGAGTAATAAAGATGGCTGGAAATTCACAAGAAGAATAAACAAGTTAGATCAAAAGAATCAGCATAAACAGAATTTAAAAGAAAAGAATGAACAGCAAGAAAGTAAATTGAAGTCCTAAAGATCCTTGAAATCCCGAAAGATTTCACAAATCTCTTCAAACGGCTCTAATCTCCCCTCCAAAGAATATCGATGGCAAGAAGAAGGTTGAAGATGGCTCCCACAATCAAAAGATTGTTAAAACAACTTCTAAAGAAAACTCAAGAGAGAATTCTTGGAGAAAACCCCAAAGAAAATTCTGCACTCAACAAATCTGAAATTTGATAGAAAAAATAATAATAAGATGTTTTTACAAAGGGTGGCTGGCCAATGCTTATATAGGCCTCCAACAAATCCTAATGTCACAAGTAACTAATAAAAAATTAAACCTAATTAATAAAATAACAAGGTAAATTCGGCCATGCACTTATATGGGCTGTTTTGGGCCGAATTTTACATGTAATGCTCCTAAAGATTAAAAAATTAAATTAAACAAGTAAGATGTTTACAAATTGGGCCCTTTGACATTTTGGCCTGATTTTCAACTAAGTATGAAGAAATTTCTTGATTGGGCTGGATTTTGGTTATTGGGCCTCGCCTTCAAGAATTTGGGCTCGTGATCCATCTCCTACCAAAATTGGGTCGTTGATGCTCGTAATGGAGATCCAATGTGTTTTGGCTGCAAGATTTGGTTTCTTGGACCAAGATTTCCAAGATTTGAAATCTTGATTTTCTTGATTCTTGAAATCTCTTCGAACAGCAAAATTGGGCCAAGATTCGATTTCTTGATTTTCTTGAAAACAAGAAAGTGAATCTTGATTTTCTTGTTCTCTCGTGTATGAATCTAAGGCCTTGCTAACAAGCTCTTGAATGGTCCCATTTAGTTTGGACCGCATTAGTCGGGCCTTTGATCTCGTTATTGGGCCTTGTGGCAATTTGAGCCCATCACGTTCTTGAACTTGGATTGGGCCTTTATGACTCGTATCATTCCCCCCTTCCTCAAAAAGATTCGTCCTCGAATCTAAAAAATCAGATGAACTCGACTTTCCTCTATCAAACGGGACTAATGGCAATTGAGTCCACTGAGAAGAATAGCCATGAGATAGTAAATAGCAACGGAAACAAGCTTGTAGTCCAATCATAAGCATAACAGAACAGGTATAACGCATGTGAATGGACAGATTCAGATTACCATGTAAACAATCTAATTTACTCACCACTGCCTCGTCAAATATTTGAAACAAAGATGGACATGTTTTAAGGCATTCAGTCGTCTCACATTGTTCCCACAAACCATGAATAAATTGCGAGTAATAAATCAAATGGTAAACATAATCGTCACAAGTAGGTATTTGAAAAGATTCACATGGTTCACAGAGTTGCATAATCATACCATGCATTAATCGACGGTCTATAGATTCACTCACACATGCATTATCAAAAACAAGAATCTTTTTATCAACCATCAAAACAGATAGATCATCAATAAATAAAATAGGACAGTCAAGCACGTTTCGATCTAAGTGTTCATCAACACGATCTTTATCACTATCCGAGGAGTACAAAAGTGTTTCAAAGGTTTCAAGCATCTTACCTTGATAAGCAAAAGAATAAGGGTCGATTTTACCTTTTTCATTTAAAACAAACCTTCGCTCATCGGGGGCATAGTGTAGTCGAATCTCCGTTGTTGAGTTAACCTTTGTCAAATGGAACTCAAACTTCATGTACAACCACATAAACTGTTTAAGGCACGAATATAAATTGAAAACAAATTTGGAAAATTTCGTTACCTTATTCTCCAAAACAGATTTGGACAAATTCAAGGATTTTACACAAGGTAAATCAAGAGAATAACAAATCACGCTTCTTTTCGTAATGACTTTATCAACCACAATCGAAGAGTAAAAATTAATCGGATCAAAATGAGGGGATCTTTTAAGAACTAAGTCACCAAAAGTTTTATCAATAATTTTCAAATCTGCACTGGACTCGGTTTCTAAAATTTCCTTACCTCGCTTACCTTCGGGATCATGTAGTGTGATTTCATCTTTGCCTAAGTTGATCGTATGAAAGCGTCTTTCATTTGAGAGGTATTGAAGTTGAAAGTTATCTTTCGGTCCTTCGGGAACCTGAAAAGTAGCAACACAAGAAAAATTCATATCTTGGTTAGTGAAAACATTCCTCACTAGCCTTTCCTCGTCTTTTTCTTTTGTTTCTTTTTCTAACTCATTTTCTCTTCTTTCTTCAACTTCTTTTTCAATTTTCTTTTCTGTTTCACATTCCTTTTCACTCTCAATCTCTTTTTGCTCTTTTT
The DNA here is from genome assembly GCF_007990345.1 of Gossypium hirsutum. Taxonomy (NCBI): domain Eukaryota; kingdom Viridiplantae; phylum Streptophyta; class Magnoliopsida; order Malvales; family Malvaceae; genus Gossypium; species Gossypium hirsutum. The sequence continues at coordinate 197,302 of NW_024402772.1, forward strand.
CATTCTCTTTTTCTTTTTCCTCACTTGTTTTAACAGAATTTCTCAGTTTGATTTGGTCCTCATGGACTTGTTCCGGAGTGAGCGGCACTAAGGTGAGTTTCTTTCCTTGATGCTTGAAAGAATACTTATTGGTACGACCATCGTGAGTGACTTTTCGATCCAGTTGCCATGGTTCTCCTAGAAACAAATGGCAGGCTTGAATAGGCATTACGTTGCACACAACTTCGTCTTGATACTTACCGATAGAAAAGGCAATGCGCACTTGTTGAGTGACCCTAAATTGGCCTTCGTTGCTAAGCCCTTGTAGTTGATAAGGTTGTGGATGCTTGGTAGTGGTTAAGCAAAGCTTTTCCACCATCGTCGTGCTGGCTATGTTCGAGCAACTTTCACCATCAATAATAACTCTACAAAGCTGATGTGATCGGGCTCGGTTGATTGAGTCGATTCACTTGATTGCCCGATCGTCGACGAGGAATAGTTGAGTTATCGGAAATAGGATGAAATAAGGCTAAAGATGCGGAAGCTTTCAAATGGTTTTAAAGGTTGGCTAAGGTGATGGTAAATTTATAAGGGTAGTAGGCTCGATTTAAGTATAAAAATAAGAAAAATGGAAGTTGATAAATGAAGGCTCGGTTTTGAAAAAAAGATATTATAGTTGGGTAAAATCTAGGATAGTCGGTGGAATGGATAAATGAGCTTAAACGCCAGAAACGATTCAACACTAAAAAGTGTCACCCCGATTTCTATTCGGTTCAAGGTGGGATTGCGGAATTGTAGAAGGGTTGAACGCCACACCAAAGCAAGGTGATAAGTTCAAAAGAGAATGATAGACGCCACTAGCACGCTAGATAAGTCAGATCGAAACTCGTACGAATTTAGAGAGGAGAAAACTCACTCTTTGAACAAAGTTCATTCAAATGATCAAAAGTCAAAAGCCCTTTACAAATGAAAGAAAACAAATATTTATAGGCACATAGATGACCATTCAAATTCGGCATCTAGGTGTTCACACAATAATAAAAACGTTCACACTAATGTATTAAAATAGTTCATAAATTCGGCAGATTCATGCACTAGCTGAATGGACACTTTCTTCCCCCTTAGTTTGTGCATGAATGCTTAGTCATAAAGAAAGGCTTCAAGTGACTTGTATGTGCACCAAAAGGTTGCATTCATCTCCTTGGGACGTTCATGCACTTGTATGGACCATGTATCTTCATAATTAAACACTTTAATGGCATGTAAGTTCATAAATGGTAGCATGAACCTAGTAAATTCGTTCTCCCCTTTGTGCATGCACTTAATTCAATCAATGTGTTGAATTATTGAGTTAATTCCTTCCCTTGGACGTTCTTGAACCCATCCATGCATGTGTAGTAGCCTATAGGTCAATTCAAAGTGTGAACATGCTCAAGGAGCTCTATGGTCAACATAGAATTAGTTAGCAGCTACTTCTTGGCCGAATAAGTGCCTTGGAAAGTTAAGAGACAGCCACCATACATGCACTTAAGCCATTCATGCATTCTATCATCCCATGCATTTGATCCATTCATGGACTAGCCTTTAGTGTCCATACATGCATTCGACACATGCATGAATTTGTAGAAACATTGCATCTAGCCGTACATGCACCAGCATTTAATACTTCTTCATTCATGAGTGTGGAATGCCCAAAAGAGATGTTTCTTCATTCATACATTGTACCGTCCAAAGGAATGTACCTACATGAAATAAACAAGTCATTAAGACATCTCATGAACACTCATAAATTCGGCATGATGTGAACACATTAATGTCATGCATTAATTCTGCTATGTGAACATAATCAATTTATATAATGACAATGATATATTAATAACAAATATTAATATAAGACAAGTTTAATGCTTAAATGAATATGTGCAAATTTTATTTAATGTATTAAAGACAAAACCGAGTTTAAACTAAAATGAGCTAAGTTTTAGCTCGTGAGCTAAAGTTGAGCTGAGGCTAAACTCCTAAGCTGAAGTTGAGCTAAGGTTTAGCTCGTGAGCTAAATATGAGCTAGGAGTGAGCTCGGTTTAGCTCAGGCAAGTTGGATCGAGCTTGAATAAGCTGGATTTGAGCTAGACGGAGCTCGTGGAGCTGGAAACGAGCTGGGATCAGCTTGCCAACATGTCAATGCTCGGCTTGACAGACTTGCTCGATGAAGTTCGCGGGGCGTGCTCGTATCATTCCCCCCTCTTTTAGGCGACTTGTCCTCAAGTCGAGCCGTTTGTCCATGGGAGAACTTTGACTCATGCATGGTTTTCCTCGGTCAAATGGGATGGAAGATGTCACACAAACCTGAAAAATTCTTACCACAACCAATAAAAAGAAACTCAAAGGAGTCAAATTCAAATGTGTTCGATAGTTCATAAAATATTCATTCAATCGAACATATGCCAAAAATCTCAATTGGACAAAGCAAGCATACATAAATTTATCAAAGAGTTTCGTTAGACCATCGTTACAAACATGAAAACTAAGTTGGATCAAGGGATAATTGGTTAAAAATGATGGTAGGCACTTAAACACATTATTCCTCATCCAAAACATTTTAATTTCTTTAATCGAATATAGTAACTCATTTGGTCGTTTGTCTTGCTCATGCAAGGTATGCCAAGGCCAAAGGTATGCTAATTCTTCCTTTCGTTTTTGAACAACATGAGGGGAGTCTCCAAATTCCAACGTAATAATCACATCATCACAATTCCAAAAGGAAAAATCCATCACATCAAAGTATAAATAATTTCCAAACAACCAATCATGGAATTTTCAACTTCAATCGAAGTGAGCAAAGATATTTGAAAATTTTCAGATGACTTACCTTGACGAATATGAAGAGAAGAAAATTGAGGATTGGGTTTACCTTTCTCAGTCAAAATGAATCTTTTCTCTTTGGATAGATAACGTAAGACAAACCTATTACTTCGATAAATTTGAATAGGTGGTGACGCACCATGACATGTCTTGCTCCTCGAGGGGTGGAATTCACAAAAATAAGACGGGTTAGTATTATCAAAAACTATGGACTTAAATGGAAAAGGAAAGTTACCATGGAAATTTGATTCAATTCCAAAAACATAGGTTGGCCTTACCTTCTCGAAATGAAACGAAAATTTCAAATGTGGCCAAACAAGGTGATTAATAAATGAATCAAAATTGAAACCCAAATCATTGAATTTCACCTTCTTATCAAAAATTCGAACTTCAAGCAAACATAATTTCAATGTAAATGATGCAAAGCGCTTAATGTTTCCATAAAATGAATTCATGTAGCAAATACCAGGCTTGAACACACGAACTTGATTAGGAATTCCAACAAGCAACATATTAGAAGAAGATATAATCAACTCACCACACGAATTATATTTCACTAGTTTAAACACACATGTTGATTTGACAAAACCGAGCATACCAAAATGCGAAGGTTCATACTTCAAGAGTATTAATTGGGAATGCAAATCACTACATGGAAATTTCGCACAAAAACTCAAAGATTGTTCATGAAGAACACAATTGCACATATCATGTGAAGATCTTTTAACATGGATGCCAAACAAAGAATTTTTAACAAACATGCAACTTTTCAAACAGGCAGATTTATCACAAATCAATTGAGCAGGCATATTTAAACATAAAGATTTAACACATGAGTTCAAAAAGTTTGCAGGGTCAAACACATGAGAATTTTTACGTGACAGACTTTGATCAAACATGTTCAAAATTTGCTCAGGGAAAACTAATCCAATGTTGTCAACAAATTTGCCAATGTAGTAATCGTCATAAAAAAAACTGTATATGGCACCTTTTAAAACAAAATCGTTAACAACAGTAAGTGAACAAAAATTATCCAAATCAAGTGACTTTGATTCGATAAACAAAGAATCCTTACCTTCCTTACCTTCAATCGCAAGTGGGTGGTAGTCATTCGCGAACTTACCTTTTTCGAACAACCTAAAACACCTCTCGTTTGGAAGGTAATGTAGATGGAATTGGTCGGACAAACTTCTAGGAACCTGAAAAGTTAACTCACAAGAAGATCGAACAGGTGGGTTAGTGGAAATAATCCTCACTTGCTCACTTGTTTTCTCACTCGATTCTTTTTCTTCTGGATCACTCGTTTCTTTTGTTTCAATTTCTTTTTCATCTTCTTTTTCACTCTCAAATTTCTTTTCATTTCCTTTTTCATTTTCTTTTTGCTTTTCAAAGGCTTTTTCAAAGGCTTTTTCAAGTTCTCTCAAGATTCGCTCATTTTCTCTCTTACTTGCCTCTTGCCTCTCTTTTCTTTTTATTTCATTTTCTTTTTCTTCTCTTGCTTTTTCTTTTTCTTTTCTTTTCTTTGTTTTCTCTTTACAAGAATGTACAAAAGAACGATGAGAATACAAATCTTGTTCGAAAGATGAAGAACTATTTGCATATGATTCACAATCAAAACTTCGTGAAGAATACTCCGGGTAAGATTTCTTTGAAGATCTAGTAGGAGTATGTCTTTCTCTTCGAACGCCATCTTGGAATGAATCAAAATCGTAATCGGCTTCTCGTCTTCTCAAATTTCTTGATGAAAAGGACTTTCGATCGAAGTTACTTCTCGAATTCACTGATGAATATGCATCATAGTATAAATCTCTTTGTCTCGAAGTAGATGGCAAAAAGGAATCACGATAGGAACTTTTTCTTAAGTAGTAGTCGGGGGTATATCTCCGTGGGGTTCTTGGTTCCGTTTTACGACTTGAAGAAACTCGATCACTTTGGTCTCGTTTAGTCACCATTCTTCGCTTTTCTTGAACCAAATATTGTTATTCCGATTCGGTGAACTCTTCGTATGACATGATTTTTGTTGCTAAAAAGAAAATGTTAGATCACAAAACAAAATAAAAAAAATGAAGTACCTCACCACAAACCTCACAATTTCGCTCGGAAAGAAAATTGGATAACACTCCACTCGTGTTTACACTTGTTTAATGGCTTTTGCTCGCTCTAATGTAGTCACGGTCTCTTGCCTTTTACCACTCGACCTCGTCTCACAAATTCGTAATTCGTCTCGATAGACTTAATTTGCTGCTTGAGGGTCGGTTTCAAAATGGGTTACAATGGATAATGTCGGGTGTAGGGTAGGCTGAACAAAGAAGAAAATTGGTTTAAAGTGTGGCATTGGGATGGGTAAATAATGGTAGGAAGGAAAACTTGATGATCGGAGTAATAAGTGATAATGATAAAAACTCGCAAGACTTTTCACTTTTTTTTTCTTTTTTTTGAACTCGATTTTTTTGTCACTTCTTTTTTTTCCTTTTTTTCGATTTTTTTTTAATTTTTTTTTTGAATTTCTTCTCTTTTTTTTAAATCCAATACAATAGTAAACAAAATACAAGGAAGAGAAAAAAATTAAATTCCAACTCAAAATTTTTTTTTGATTTTTTTTTTTGACTTTTTTTTCGTTACAAACCTACTCCGAGCTTGATACGAATGTCGGCACTCCTCGTTTTAGTAGCTCTGATACCAAATGATGTGATTCGGCTCGGTTGATTGAGTCGATTCACTTGATTGCCCGATCGTCGACGAGGAATAGTTGAGTTATCGGAAATAGGATGAAATAAGGCTAAAGATGCGGAAGCTTTCAAATGGTTTTAAAGGTTGGCTAAGGTGATGGTAAATTTATAAGGGTAGTAGGCTCGATTTAAGTATAAAAATAAGAAAAATGGAAGTTGATAAATGAAGGCTCGGTTTTGAAAAAAGATATTATAGTTGGGTAAAATCTAGGATAGTCGGTGGAATGGATAAATGAGCTTAAACGCCAGAAACGATTCAACACTAAAAAGTGTCACCCCGATTTCTATTCGGTTCAAGGTGGGATTGCGGAATTGTAGAAGGGTTGAACGCCACACCAAAGCAAGGTGATAAGTTCAAAAGAGAATGATAGACGCCACTAGCACGCTAGATAAGTCAGATCGAAACTCGTACGAATTTAGAGAGGAGAAAACTCACTCTTTGAACAAAGTTCATTCAAATGATCAAAAGTCAAAAGCCCTTTACAAATGAAAGAAAACAAATATTTATAGGCACATAGATGACCATTCAAATTCGGCATCTAGGTGTTCACACAATAATAAAAACGTTCACACTAATGTATTAAAATAGTTCATAAATTCGGCAGATTCATGCACTAGCTGAATGGACACTTTCTTCCCCCTTAGTTTGTGCATGAATGCTTAGTCATAAAGAAAGGCTTCAAGTGACTTGTATGTGCACCAAAAGGTTGCATTCATCTCCTTGGGACGTTCATGCACTTGTATGGACCATGTATCTTCATAATTAAACACTTTAATGGCATGTAAGTTCATAAATGGTAGCATGAACCTAGTAAATTCGTTCTCCCCTTTGTGCATGCACTTAATTCAATCAATGTGTTGAATTATTGAGTTAATTCCTTCCCTTGGACGTTCTTGAACCCATCCATGCATGTGTAGTAGCCTATAGGTCAATTCAAAGTGTGAACATGCTCAAGGAGCTCTATGGTCAACATAGAATTAGTTAGCAGCTACTTCTTGGCCGAATAAGTGCCTTGGAAAGTTAAGAGACAGCCACCATACATGCACTTAAGCCATTCATGCATTCTATCATCCCATGCATTTGATCCATTCATGGACTAGCCTTTAATGTCCATACATGCATTCGACACATGCATGAATTTGTAGAAACATTGCATCTAGCCGTACATGCACCAGCATTTAATACTTCTTCATTCATGAGTGTGGAATGCCCAAAAGAGATGTTTCTTCATTCATACATTGTACCGTCCAAAGGAATGTACCTACATGAAATAAACAAGTCATTAAGACATCTCATGAACACTCATAAATTCGGCATGATGTGAACACATTAATGTCATACATTAATTCGGCTATGTGAACATAATCAATTTATATAATGACAATGATATATTAATAACAAATATTAATATAAGACAAGTTTAATGCTTAAATGAATATGTGCAAATTTTATTTAATGTATTAAAGACAAAACCGAGTTTAAACTAAAATGAGCTAAGTTTTAGCTCGTGAGCTAAAGTTGAGCTGAGGCTAAACTCCTAAGCTGAAGTTGAGCTAAGGTTTAGCTCGTGAGCTAAATATGAGCTAGGAGTGAGCTCGGTTTAGCTCAGGCAAGTTGGATCGAGCTTGAATAAGCTGGATTTGAGCTAGACGGAGCTCGTGGAGCTGGAAACGAGCTGGGATCAGCTTGCCAACATGTCAATGCTCGGCTTGACAGACTTGCTCGATGAAGTTCGCGGGGCGTGCTCGTATCAAAAGCTTACCTTGTACATGGCAGCGAGTATGAAAGAGATGTTCTCGTTGCTGCTCGCTCTTTGGTTTTGCCAAAGATGATTGTCCACGATCATGAAAATCATCATCCATTCTAGGGACACGTTGAGGGCTGCACCTATGGGGCTGGTTATCCCTATCTTCCTTAATTGGATCTCGATATTGATGTTTTTGATTCACTTGCACCTCATTGATGGTAGCAGTCAAAGCTCGAAGAGCAGCAGCCTGTTCATCCAACTGTTGTTGGAATTTTTTAAATATGTCACTATTATTATCACCTGTAGACATTTTTTTAAAACCTGCAAAACACTCAACACTCAAAAATAAAAGTTATCAAACCTCACAGTTAATCACTCAAAAAGAAAAAATCAAATTCTCAATGAGGTCGAATTCAATCTTGTGAGTTCTTTATCAGAGTTTATATCAACCAATTAGAGAGTGTGAACCAAACTACCAAAGAATCCTAATTTGCACTAGGATGCCAAAAACTGACGAGACACCAATTGATTCGGGTTGCACCGAGGAAGAAGTTGTGCACACGTTTAAATCCTACTAACACAAGAAACAAGTAGGTGTTAGATAACGTAAAGGAAGAATAAAGGTAAACAAATGAAAACCTACAGCTAAAAATCAATAAAAATTGCTGAAAACAGAAAACCCGAAAAACTGCGGAGTAACTTGACAACTTCGTTCGAGGTGTTCCCGATATCCAAAAATCACGAAATTAAATCTGGAGTGTCCTTATATATTGAATTTTTGATCTGGAAATTTTGGGCACCAAATTCAACCCGCTGAATCTTTTTTTAAATTTTTATTGAATTTCGTCTTTTTTGATTTTTTTGACTTTTTTGACTGATTTTTTTTCGGGAATAATTTTTTTGTATTCAATCACAGTGCCAAAAACATGTATGTAAAATTTCAGATCAATCGGACAACGTTTACCCACTCAAATGAATTTTTTTGAACAATTTTTCTGGGTAAAACTGCTGTTTATGCTGTAAAAAATAGAGATCAGTTTAGAAATTAACCAAGAACACCCAAAACGCCCAAAATCTGATACCAAATGATATAGGGTTGCGCGCGGACCAAGATCGAGTTGCCAAGTCACGAGAAACTCCTACGAAAGCTCTAATCGAACAGATCTGAAATCAAAACAAAGAATAAGATTAAAAACAAATCAGATCTGGAAATTAAGATCCCCAAAACAATCATGAACAGCCAAGAATCAAAGATCTTATGAATAGATGTTTTCGGAATGCAAAAACACGAAATCGATCTCCAAGATTGATTTTCAACAAGCCGAATCTGTCCAAGAACTAAACCGATGAATAAAGCCCCAAATTCCAGCAACTTGATTTTTCCCAAAATTCCAGCAACCTAAAACAATCAGTTTTGACAAGAAGAATTCGACAAGATTAATTGGAAAAGATAAGTTTAGTCGAATTTGGCTACCAAGAATGAGTACCGATCGATCTTTTTGAGTAATAAAGATGGCTGGAAATTCACAAGAAGAATAAACAAGTTAGTGATGTGATCCGGCCCGATTAATTGAGTCGGGTTCACTTAAGATGCCCGATCGTCGACGAGAAGCTCGTTCAAATTTGTAGATAGATGGAGTTTGAATGTTTTATAAGCGGAAGGTAGGCAAAATGGGTTCAAAGGATGGGTTTTGGTTTGATGAAAGATAGGTTCGGTTTAACAAAGAATTAAGTTACAAAGATGATAAATAAATGGAAATGGATAAAGAACTCAAACTTTAAGAATGATTCAATACTAAAAAGTATTGCCCCGAGTCTTATATTGCTTAAGGTGAATTTTAATGAAGGATAGAAGCGGACCTTGACCCGTTACCTATATGGAGGTAAGAACCAAAGGTATAGGAAGATGGTTGAACGCCACACCGATTCGGTGATAAGTTCAATGGAGTTCGGATTGACACCACTAGCAAGCTAGATAAGTCGCTTCGAGACTCGAACGAAAGAAGAGAGGAGGTAACCTCACAAGAACAAAAGTTTTATTAAGTTTAATTGATCAAATTCTGTAACCTTTTACAATAAACAAGTAAGCTATTTATAAGCCTAAAATGCCTATTGATATTCGGCATCTATGTTGTTCACACTAACTTAAATTCTGTTCACACAGGTATTTAACATGTTCACACAAATAGCATTAAAATTCAGTTCATGCTTGAAGATGGTACATGAATTGGCCGAACCATCATGATGCTTCACTTGATGCATTCATGCATCCTTAGCCTTGAAGAATCTCCATAATTCCATGAATGTGCAGCTCTTTAATGATCCTACATCTCCCTTGGCTGAATGAGGCATTAATGTGCCTAAAATACTTGAATGGTCATCTTGAAAATGCATGAATCATGCATGAAACGTCCCAGGTATTTTCCCCCATAAATATGATCCATGAATCTTCAAATACATGAACTTTCAGCAACTCCCTCTTGCATGAACGTCCCAAATGCATGTGCTCCTTTAAATGCCATCCATTGAACCTCAATTGTGCATGCACACTCCCATACATTGCACCAATCCGTTCATGAACCTGCAGCAAATTAAATCAGCAAGTTAAATGCATTTCAAACACATTAAATTAGCAGCATATGAACTCAATAATTTGCACATTAAATTTGGCCATACATATTAACAATTTCATACATATTTAAAACATCATAATTAATTAAGTATTTAATTTAGATATAATTAAAACACTTAATTAATTATTTGTCCAGATTTAACAAATTAATTAACTTAAAATAAACAACTAATTCAACTAAAGACAAATTAAATGATTTATTTCAGGAAAATAAATGCAAGCTAAAGAAAGCTAAAAATAAGCTCATTGGGTTAAGATTGAGCTGAATTGAGCTTGAATGAGTTGACTTGAGCTCGAGTGAGCTGGAAACAAGCTAAACAGAGCTCAATGAGAAGGAATTGAACTAATTCAGCTTGCATGGATTTGCAAACAATGCTTAGGGAGCTGGTCCAAAAGTGTGCCCAAGGCGTGGCCGTATCAGTTAGATCAAAAGAATCGGCATAAACAAAATTTAAAAGAAAAGAATGAACAGCAAGAAAGTAAATTGAAGTCCTAAAGATCCTTGAAATCCCGAAAGATTTCACAAATCTCTTCAAACGGCTCTAATCTCCCCTCCAAAGAATATCGATGGCAAGAAGAAGGTTGAAGATGGCTCCCACAATCAAAAGATTGTTAAAACAACTTCTAAAGAAAACTCAAGAGAGAATTCTTGGAGAAAACCCCAAAGAAAATTCTGCACTCAACAAATCTGAAATTTGATAGAAAAAATAATAATAAGATGTTTTTACAAAGGGTGGCTGGCCAATGCTTATATAGGCCTCCAACAAATCCTAATGTCACAAGTAACTAATAAAAAATTAAACCTAATTAATAAAATAACAAGGTAAATTCGGCCATGCACTTATATGGGCTGTTTTGGGCCGAATTTTACATGTAATGTTCCTAAAGATTAAAAAATTAAATTAAACAAGTAAGATGTTTACAAATTGGGCCCTTTGACATTTTGGCCTGATTTTCAACTAAGTATGAAGAAATTTCTTGATTGGGCTGGATTTTGGTTATTGGGCCTCGCCTTCAAGAATTTGGGCTCGTGATCCATCTCCTACCAAAATTGGGTCGTTGACGCTCGTAATGGAGATCCAATGTGTTTTGGCTGCAAGATTTGGTTTCTTGGACCAATATTTCCAAGATTTGAAATCTTGATTTTCTTGATTCTTGAAATCTCTTCAAACAGCAAAAATTGGGCCAAGATTCGATTTCTTGATTTTCTTGAAAACAAGAAAGTGAATCTTGATTTTCTTGTTCTCTCGTGTATGAATCTAAGGCCTTGCTAACAAGCTCTTGAATGGTCCCATTTAGTTTGGACCGCATTTGTCGGGCCTTTGATCTCGTTATTGGGCCTTGTGGCAATTTGAGCCCATCACGTTCTTGAACTTGGATTGGGCCTTTTTGACTCGTATCACTTTTTTTTGTACTATATCAGCAAACTAAATACAATAGGAACACTTTTGTACGCGATTGTTTTTTTCTTCAACTGCGTAGATTTTTATTTTTATAGTAACAGCAACAAACTAATCAAAATGAGAAAACTTCAGTATACGAAAATTTAATACTCTTTTTTTTCAGATCCTACTTACTTTCGTTCACTTGTACTATTCCCGAGATGATTTTGTCGTACGTTGATACGAGCACGTCCCACGAACTTCATCGAACAAGTCTGTCAAGCCGAGTATTGACATGTTGGTAAGCTGATCCCAGCTCGTTTCCAGCTCCACGAGCTCCGTCCAGCTCAAATCCAGCTTATTCGAGCTCAATCCATCTTGCCTGAGCTAAACCGAGCTCACTCCTAGCTGATTTTCAACTCACGAGCTAAACCTTAGCTCAACTTCAGCTTAGGAGTTTAGCCTCAGCTCAACTTTAGCTCACGAGCTAAAGCTTAGCTCATTTTAGTTTAAACTCGATTTTGTCTTTAATGCATTAAATAAAAATTTGCACATATTTATTTAAGCAATAAACTTGTCTTATATTAATATTTGTTATTAATATGTCATAGTCATTACATAAATTGATTATGTTCACATAGCTGAATTAATGCATGACATTAATGGGTTCACATCATGCCAAATTTATGAGTGTTCATGAGATGTCTTAATGACTTGTTTATTTCATGTAGGTACATCCCTTTGGACGGCACATGCATGTAAGGAATTAATGCAAGGTGCATGCATAGAAAGGTTCAATGGACGGCAATCAAGAGGCATATGCATGTTCATGATGGTCATTCATGTATTTGAAGATTCATGGATCAAATTAATGATGGACCATGCATTCGACAGTTCATGTATTGATCATGAAGATTCACACCTTGTGTTCACACCATGATGACCATTCGGTTGGATATTCACAAACAAGAGTCTACTCAAGCTCCTTGTTCACACCAAGTTTGAACCTTCATGAAGCCTCATTTAATTAAGCCACTCATGGTGAAACAACATGAATTAAAGGCTCCATTAAAGGAGTTAGCTGAATCTAGCCATGCATGCATGAAGAACATTTATCCACGTACATCAATGCATATTCATGAAGCTAACCACTCACTTCCCATTCGGCCGAACATGGACAAGAACATCATTGGACATTTTTCTAGAAGTTTCATGTTTTAATTAGGTACATTACTTAATTATTAAGTTCATGAATGACTATTCGGCTCACATGAGATACTAGTATAAATAGTTAGTTATTTTTAATTGTAGGAGACTTTTTGCCAAAATTTTTATTGAATTTAATCATGTGAGAATTTTCTTCTCTAAACTTTGTTTGAGACTTTGTTGACTTATCTACCTAGTAGTGGCGTCAACCCTGTTTCTTTCAAGCCTATACCAAGGTTCCTATCTTCATAGATAGTGGGTCACAGCTTTATCGTTTTAACCATCCACCTTAAGAAACCATAAGTTTCAGGTCGTCACTTTTTAGTGTCGGTTCTACTTGTTCTTAAGCTACCCAATTCCATACCCTACGACCACCCTTGTCAAACATTAGCAACCAACACCACTCCATCCTTTATCGCCTAAGCCTTAAAGTTACAAATGGAACTTCTCGTTAAGATGATCGGGCAACTCAGCATATGACTCGACTCTTCCCGAGGCGGATCATATCATTATCCTTTGTTTGTGGTTGATAAACTCGTTCTAAGTGGAAGTATGAGGAGTTGTTCTCTAGATTTGTTTTGCGACGAAAAACCTGTTGACATAATTCAACTAGATCGATCAACAAACACGAAATATAATCTTGCATGATAACGGGCTTTCACAATGAACGTTTAAGTTGGTTGATCATGCTGATTATACAAATTATTTAAAGCCTTGTGTGAAATCTTTGAATTTGTGCACATCTGTTCTAGTGAACGTAAAGAGATCTGATTGTTTGATTCTTTATGCACAAATCCTTTTGGTTCAGCATATTTGATTTAATGGTAAAATGAAATCTTTGCTACACTTTGGAATAAGTAAACAAACCCGTGTGTTCAAACCAGGAATTTACTATTTTGGATTATATTTTGGGAAACTCAAGCACCCTAAACTTCGTGTGAACAATTTGTATGATGCCTGGTCTTTGATTAAGGAAATGAAATTTGGAAATTTTGATTACAACTTAAAATCGTTCCTTGATCATTTTATGTGGTTGTACACGAAATTGATGTTAACTCTCGAAAAGGTTTCTCAAGGATCATGTGATGAGCTTCAACTTTAACACCTTTCCAAGGAAAGAAGGTTTATGTTGGTTGAAAAAGGTAAAATCGATTTTCATCTCCCTAGTCCCAACGGTAAGCAAGGTGAGTTTTCATTAGTTCTTAGCCCACTCTATTCGACTCGAATTGATATTTTGCTCATGACTTATGTTCGAAAAAGGATCCATCCATTGATACGACCAATTGCTATTCTTTGATTGATGAAGCATTATGTAAGACGTTCTATCCATTCGCTTGTGAAAATGGTGTTTTGAATACGTTCGCTTATATTAATCATATTTGTTTTGATACAATTATGCTTGGACTATTTGTTTGATCAAAAATTTTATTGACATCTTATGGATATCCCTTTCAAATGATTCATACACTATTTCTATTGCCGAAGATGGATAGTCAAATTGGAAAGGTAAGACCCAACCTTTACCTCATCAATGGTAATCCCTCATCTATTAGTGAAACAAAAAGCATTGGTCCATTTCTAGTTTGTCTTGAATTCAAGTTTTTACTCTTTCATGATGATAAAATTAATAGTTGTTAAATTTTGATTCCTAATCAAATTTCTGGCAGGTCTTTTATCTCCCGAACTAAAGTGAACAAATGACTCGACTTGAGGACAAGTCATTTTGAAGAAGTGGGAATGATGTAAGCACGCCCAGGGGTTCCACAAAGACGAACCAAGATCCATTCGAGCTTCCGAAAGGCCCCATGACTCAAGCGCGCACTAGGCGGCTCCAAGAAGCTTTAAATCTTTATTGACTTGAATTTGGGATGAAACAAAGCCCTTTGTCATTAAAGAAGCTGGGGACAACTCTTTAAAGACTCATTGCACAAGCCCTTGTGCAAACTGACTTTAGCTCCTCTCCAGCTACCTGAGCTCAACTCAGCTCCAATTAGCACACTTGAGCTCGTTTTAGCTCAATTTAGCTTCTTTCCAGCTCATTTCTTTTTCCATTTCAATAAACTAAGTTTTAACTTTATTTTAACTCAATTTGCTACAGCTCAAGCCGAATTCCCTAGCTCAAATCAGTTCATTAATAGTTTATGTTTATTTGAGCTAGCCAAATTTAATATGCTAGTTAGTTTTAATTTAATGTGTCCAAATTGGTTAATTGTTATTTCAGTTGTTTAGTTTCTGTTTAATTATGTCTAAATGAATATATATTTTAATTAATTGTGTTCATTTCCCTTGTAGGTTCAGTTTAATATGGAAGTGCATTTAAGGCTAGGTGCATGCATGGTTTTATTCAATGAATGGGAAGATGATACGAGCTCGATTCGGATGATGTGATGAGTCGTATTATGTTCCCGATCGAATTTAGGTAGTGTCGATTTAGTTCAAAATTCAATAAGATGAGTTATATTGGTTTTAAATGAATTAGGAAGCAAAATGGGGATAAATGGTTTCCAATGAAACAAGAACGAACCCTTATTAACAAATAAGGACCCGGGCTTAAAGGTTTCAAAGAAAAGGAAAGAAATGGTAGATAAAACCGAGACCCTCTATTTAGCAAAATAGGAACCTTCGGTATAGTTGGAACGCCACACCTTATGGTGATAAGTTCGAAACAAAGTCAGATTGACGCCACTCGTAAAGATAAGTCAATTGAGCTTTGAAGAATAAAGAGAGTGAATTGCCTCACTAAAATGATATTTCATTCAGAGATTTGTCAAAAGTCCTTTTACAAGAAATTTAACAACTATTTATAGCCTTTCTACTAGTAGCCGAATGGACAAATTCAAGACTTAGTTTCTAAGTAAACAATGAACTAAAATTCAGCATGAATGCAAAATTATTAGCCCATGTAGATTCGGCTGAATGAGAGTTCCAATGGTCATCTTCTAGATGGGAAAATGCACCTTGAACATCTTGGATGTGCATGAATAGGCTAGGTTCGGTCAATGAACATAATGGGGTCATTCATGAAGCAACTATTGCTGAAAAATTACCAGCATTAATTGGCAATTTGAACAGCCATTTAGAAGTGTGAACGGATGGTTTTGAAGGGCCATGAGGTGTGAACATGGCTGAACCGAACAGCCATAGTGTGAACAGCCTTTATACTTCCTTGAGAAGAGAATCGGCCAACCTTGAAAAGATGAAAAGCTTGGTCACTTTGGCTGAATAGTTGCCTTGAAAAAAACTCCAAAGATTAATCAGCTTTAATGCATTAAATCAGCTGCACATGCATCTTCAAATTCATTGAATCTCCATGCATGAATCTACCCAATTCATCTTCAAATTCGGCTGCACCTAAAAACACACATGAACTTAATTAATTTCAAGCAAATTCAACTGAACTAAATTAAAGTATAATGTGAACATCCTAAATAACATTGAGACAACTTAAATATTAACAAATCATAACACATAAATTCGGCTGGACAAATTTAAAACATGTAATAATTTAGACAAACTAAATGACATCAAGACATCTTTAATTTAACTAAATCAAGACATATTAAACACTTAAATTAATTAAGACATATTTAAAAGCTATAATGAAACTTATTTAAATGTTTATTTAAATGGTCTAAATTCCAGCATCAAATTAATTAGCTAGAACGAAATTCAGTTTCAAAGAAGTTGAATATGTTCAGCTCGTTTTTAAACTTCTTGCTATCATTTTCCTCAACCCGTTCCACCATTGCTAAAATAGCATCTTTGAATCGTTTAGCTCTAGCTCGCGTTATTGGACCAATGGGCAGCTTGATGGCTTCTTGTTCGTTCTCCATTTGGTTCGTAGGCAAGCTCACATCAGAAGATACATGCACGACCAGGTTTAAGGCTAAGGAGGGTTCATGAATGGTTTGCTACATGCATTTCAAGCTGATGGTTGGCTTCCCAAAATGCCTAATCGGCCAAGGAATCATGGATGAAGTTTAATGAAGATGCATGGACAGCAAGTTACAACGAATGGGAGAATGCATCCATATCTTGATACATGAATTGTTTGCTGACCAATTGACTCCCCTAGGTGTCTATTCGGTCAAGAGACACTTCTTGAATGCTCCATTCATTCCATAGCTGAATTTAGACAAGCCATTAAACTGCCATTCATTCATCATCTTTCAAATGGTTTTTCCTTAATCATGAAGCTACCCATTAGAGTTATATTCAGCCGAATGTGGAATTGGCCTTTTTAATGATTTGTTCTAGAATTTTCTAGTGCATTCTTAGTTGAATTACTTAGCCTTTAAGCTAGTTAATTTTGTCCATTCGGCTATCACATACTAGGCTATAAATAGTTTGTTTATTACTTTGTAAAAGGACTTTTGACAATTTGTTTAATGAAACCCAGTTTTATGAGGTTGCTTCTGATGCGAGCGCACCCAACGGTTCAGCTAGTTCGAGTAAAGATCATCTGACGCTACCACAAGGCCCTATCACCCGAGCTCGAGCTAAGGCTTTCAAAGATTCTATTTCAGCTCTTGTAGCTTGAATTTGGGATGAAACTCAACCCAGCCGCAGCGAGAAAGCTTATATTAACTCTTCCAGTTCACCTCACAACTTGCTACTAGTTCAGATTCAGCTCATGTCCAGCTCCCCAGCTCGGGTCCAGCTTACGAGTCTGAACCTAGCTCGGATTTAGCTCAGAGCTTGCCCCCAGCTCATCACTAGCTCATGCACCTATATCGAGCTCAATAAGTCTATTCGTCCCTAGCTATTAAATAAGATTGATGCATTAAATAAATTTGAACATATTTATTTAAATAATTAATCTTTTTAATTCTGGACATTTTAAATAGGTGTGCCGAATTTAATTAGGTTATTACATGCTATTAATATGTCTTGGTTGAACTAGGATTTAATGTGTCCAAATTACTACAATTATTTATTGTGTTAGCCGAATTTATGAGTGTGTTTAATATGTTAATATTTGCTGCCACCTTAATGTGTTCACATTGGTGATTAATGCTTGATTTTAATGTTGCAGGTACATCACTCCTTGGACGGCAAGATGCATCGATGAATTAAGTTGGAATGATGATTTTTGGACTCTTTGCTAATGTTATGCTGCCAAAATTGTGAGGCAACTTTTTCTCCATTTTGTTCAAATATTCGATTGGCTTTCCTAGCGATCTAGTTGTGTCAACCATTTTCTTTGTCAAACCTGAACTTATCACTACCCGTAGTGTGGCGTTCGAACATACAGAGGTTCCTATCTTATTAGGTAGTGGGTCAAGGTTTCCTTTACCAAACCTAAACCGAACTCAAAGGGCCTATAAACAACGGGTCGATACCATATCGGTATTGGTTCTTGTTTGCACTTTTGGTTCAATCCATATATTTCTTTCGAAACCAGTTCGTACCAAATCGACAAAATCGTCCATTTCTTACCATACCGACCTTTTTTTACTCAATCCATCTTACCTATTTGAACCTTTCTTAACATTTCTTTCTTAGCCTTTCTTCAACTATCCAACTCCTTCAACTAAACTTTACATAACTTCTTGTTGGCGATCGGGCAACTACGAATACGACTCGACTCTCTTGAGACGGATCGTATCATTTGGTATCAGAGCTACTTAAACGAGAAGTACGTATGATACGATCCGCCTCGAGAAGAGTCGAGTTGATACGATCACGGCTTCCCATAAGCCAAGTCCAAGCCGAGATCCGATGGTGCTACCTCAAGGGCCGATCACAAGGGCTCGTGTAAAACAATTTAAAGAAGCTGTTATAGCTTTAGTTCAGCATGTGTGGGATGATGTCAATGCTAGACCTATCGAACCAGTTAGTGGCCATTTTGGAAATCCATGCCGAACTTTTCTACAAGTTCATTTCAGCTCACCAAGCTCACCTTCAGTTCAAGTTAGCTCCCATGTAGCTCCACACCAGCTCATTAGCTCGGGACCAGCTCATTATCAGCTCACGAGTTTAGGCCCAGCTCGGGTTTAACTCATGAATTAGCCATCAGCTCATGGAGTTCACTTTGAATTCATTTTACTACTATTGACTTTTTAATTAATAAGTTCAATAATTAGTTAATTAATATCCTACATATTAAATTTAGTTCACATTAGTTATATTAAGTATGTCTTAAAAGTGTTTATTGATGATAATTAAATTTGTCATAACCGAATTTAATGTTGATATTTATGTTCACATTAGTTTGAATTAATTATGTTCACATTTCTTGTAGGAACGCAATGGACATATGGAGATTAAAAACAAGCATGAATTTTGAAGGTGCATGGACGGTTGGGGGGCTTGAATCTCTTAGGTGCATGTTCGGCCAAGTGCATGTATGACTATATTCAATGTCTTTAAGGTTCATGAATGTTTCCATTCATGTATGGTGTGCTATCTCTTCATTCTCTAAGGTGACCATTCGGCCAAAGGGCACTCACACATGCATGAAGATAGCTTGGCCAATTAGCTTCCCCATGACTCTCATTAATTCGTTCACACCTATGTTCACATGGCAAGACCATTCGGTTCACCTTGTTCACACTAGAAGACTCTTCAACATTCGGTTTCACACACATGATGGCCCTTGGAGTGTCCACAAGTAATTCATACTTTTTGGCCAAACATTGCTTCATTTAACAAGGTTGGCTGAATCTACAAGTGACCATTGGATATCATGCATTCACTTTGAGTTTTCTTAAGCATGAAGATGCATTCATCCACCATTCCCAAAACTGAATCTGGTCATGCATATTAAGAGTTATTTTTCTAGAATTTTCTTTTAATTAATGTGTAAGTATGAAAGGCCATTCGGCTACCTAGACTTAGGCTTATAAATACCTGTTCAATTTCCATGTAAAGGACTTTTTGAAACTTTTGTTAATGTTATGCTGCCAAAATCATGAGGCAAACTTTTCTTATATTTCGTTCAAAGATTCGTTTGGCGCTCCTAGCGTTCTAGTTGTGTCAACCGTGTTCTTTGTCGTACCTGAACTTGTCACTAATCGTAGTGTGGCGTTCAACATATCGAGGTTCCTATCTTGTTAGATAGTGGGTCGAGGTTTCCCTTACCAAACCTATAACCTAACTCAAAAGGCTAAATCAACGGGTCGATACCATTTTCGGTATTTGGTTCTTGAAAGTACCTTTAGTAGTTCAAACCCGTTCTTTCTTCTTTACCTAACCAAACCTAAACCGACCAATTTGTTCATATCCTTTTGCTCCTACCCTTTCATTCCTACCATTCCATTCGTACCCCTCTTCTACTTTGACCATACCTTCAACTCAACTAAACCTAACGTAACTTCTCGTAGACGATCGGGCAATTTACATACGACTCGACTCTTCTCGAGACGGTTCGTATCATCTGGTATCAGAGCTACCTAAAACGAGAAGCTTAGACGTTCGAAGCGGAGCATTCCCGAGGTAGGTTCAGAAAAAAAAATTGTATACCGAAGTTTTCTCATTTCGATTAGTTTGTTATTGTTGCTATAAAAAAAATCTACGCAGCCGAAGAAAAAAATCGTGTACAAAAGTGCTTTTATTGTATTTAGCTTGTCGATATAGTACAACAAAAAAAGTTATACAAGTTTAAAAAAATAAAAAAAATCGAAAAAAAAATTAAAAAAAATTCGAAAAAAAGTGATTTATGCAATTCAATTGTTATTTGATCGTCAAGCTTTGATCTGATATAGTTCCCGACCCTTCTTCTATTCTACTCTCCCTAATTTGCCACATTTTTTTACCTAATTCCCTATTCTTTCAGCCTACCCTATATCGAATACATCAATCACTTGCTATCCCTTTTGAACCGACCACCTAGACCAAGGACCGAGCCTTAACGAATCTGCTTACGAAATTACGAGAAAAGTCAAGAGAGGTAAAAGGCAAGAGAGCGTGAGCGCAATCGAGGGGAGGTAAAAGTCGAACTAAAAGTGTAAACACGAGTGTGAGTGTCATCAAGCTTCTTTCTTTCTGAGCGGATTGAGAGGATTTGTTTGTGAGGCTATCTTAAACGAATAGATGTCCCAAAATAGTGGACAAAACATGGAAGAACAACAAGGGCGACAACCCGTCAGAAATGTTCCAGATTTGCAAATGCAAGCCCTTTTGCGTGAGATGGAACGATTACTTGATCGAAGGCTTAATCCTCTTGAAGATCGACTCTACCAAGTCGAGGCCCAAAGACAACGCGATGAATATCCTGAAGTTGCTAGGAAAAGACGTGAAGGGCCCAATCAACGACGAAGACAACCAAGGGTTCAAGATGATGATGTTAATGTAAATAGTGAAGATGAAAGCGATCACGGGTCTAACATAAGCCTAGAAAGGAGACGTCCCCGAAACCGTGGACAAGTAGATCGAAGGCGGGAAGATGATGACTTGAAGAATATCAAACTCTCCATTCCTCCTTTCCAAGGTAAATCTGATCCCGAGGCGTACCTTGAGTGGGAGAAGAAAATCGAACTAGTGTTCGAATGTCATAACTACTCTAAAAATAAGAAAGTCAAACTCGCTGCAATTGAGTTTTCAGATTACGCAATGATATGGTGGGATCAGTTGACCACTAGTCGGAGGCGTAACGGGGAGCATCCCATTTCCACTTGGACCGAAATGAAGGCGGTTATGCGACGACGATTCATTCCATCCTACTATCATCGGGAGTTGCATCAAAAACTCCAAAATCTCATCCAAGGGATGAAGAGTGTGGAAGATTATTATAAAGAAATGGAAGTGGCTATGATCCGTGCCGATATACAAGAAGATCGAGAAGCCACAATGGCTCGCTTTCTAGCGGGGCTTAATCGAGAGATTGCAAATGTCGTAGAACTGCAACATTACATTGAGGTTGTGGACATGGTCCACATGGCTATCAAAGTGGAGAAGCAGTTGAAGCGAAAAGGTACCACCCGAGCCTATCCTAACACCAATCCTTCTAAATGGGGCCAAAGCACAAGCAAGGGTTTTCCAACAAATCGAACGAAGGATTCTTCAACAATATCTAAGGCGAATAAGCCTATTGCCGAGTCAAGTAAAGGTAAGGCTCCTGAAAGTTCCACCGCCTGATACAAGTCATAAAGGCCCAATCCAAGTTCAAGAACGTGATGGGCTCAAATTGCCACAAGGCCCATTAACGAGATCAAAGGCCCGACAAATGCGGTCCAAACTAAATGGGACCATTCAAGAGCTTGTTAGCAAGGCCTTAGATTCATACACGAGAGAACAAGAAAATCAAGATTCACTTTCTTGTTTTCAAGAAAATCAAGAAATCGAATCTTGGCCCAATTTTGCTGTTCGAAGAGATTTCAAGAATCAAGAAAATCAAGATTTCAAATCTTGGAAATCTTGGTCCAAGAAACCAAATCTTGTAGCCAAAACGCATTGGATCTCCATTACGAGCGTCAACGACCCAATTTTGGTAGGAGATGGATCACGAGCCCAAATTCTTGAAGGCGATGCCCAATAACCAAAATCCAGCCCAATCAAGAAATTTCTTCATACTTAGTTGAAAATCAGGCCAAAATGTCAAAGGGCCCAATTTGTAAACATCTTACTTGTTTAATTTAATTTTTTAATTTTTAGGAGCATTACATGTAAAATTCGGCCCAAAACAGCCCATATAAGTGCATGGCCGAATTTACCTTGTTATTTTATTAATTAGGTTTAATTTTTTATTAGTTACTTGTGAGATTAGGATTTGTTGGAGGCCTATATAAGCATTGGCCAGCCACCCTTTGTAAACACCTTATTATCATTCAATACATTACATTTCAGTTTGTTAGAGTGCAGAATTTTCTTTGGGGTTTTCTCCAAGAATTCTCTCTTGAGCTTTCTTTAGAAGTTCTTTTAACAATCTTTTGATTGTGGGAGCCATCTTCAACCTTCTTCTTGCCATCGATATTCTTTGGAGGGGAGATTAGAGCCGTTTGAAGAGATTTGTGAAATCTTTCGGGATTTCAAGGATCTTAGGACTTATCCTTTAATTCTTGCTGTTTTTGATTTATTTCTTTACTTTTCTTTGCTTATACTTGTGCCGATTTCTCATCTAATATTTTGCTGTTCTTGTTTGTTTTCCAGCATTGATTAAACTCAAGATCTCATCGTTTAAGTTGTTCTCCTATTGGCAGCACCCATTCGAACCCAAAAATCCCCAATTCCTAGGGTTTGGCCGATTGGATTTCTTTCAATTTGGGAATCAATTGATTGCTGGAAATTGGGCATTCTTGGCCGAATCAATTCCTTGGCAGATTCGCATCTTTTCTTTCTTCTCAATTTCGTTTGATTCATCGATTCTATTTCTTTTCTTCTTGCTGCTCTTTTAATTGAATTTGGGAATTTTAAATTCAAATCTGATTCGGTTTAATCTTAATCTTTGTTTTGATTTCAGATCTGTTCGTCTAGGATCTTTCGTAGGAGTTTCTCGTGACTTGGCAACTCGATCTTGGTCCGCACGCAACCCCGTATCATTTGGTATCAGATTTTGGGCGTTTTGGGTGTTCTTGGTTGATTTCTAAACTGATCTCTATTTTTTAAAGCATAAACAGTAGTTTTACCCAGAAAAATTGTTCAAAAAAATTCATTTGAGTGGGTAAACGTTGTCCGATTGATCTGAAATTTTACATACATGTTTTTCGCACTGTGATTGAATATAAAAAAATTATTCCCGCAAAAAAATCAGTCAAAAAAGTCAAAAAATCAAAAAAGACGAAATTCAATAAAAATTTAAAAAAAGATTCAGCGGGTTGAATTTGGTTCCCAAAATTTCCAGATCAAAAATTCAATATATAAGGACACTCCAGATTTAATTTCGTGATTTTTGGAGATCGGGAACACCTCAAACGAAGTTGTCAAGTTACTCCGCAGTTTTTCGGGTTTTCTATTTTCAGCAATTTTTATTGATTCTTAGCTGTAGGTTTTCATTTGTTTACCTTTATTCTTCCTTTACGTTATCTAACACCTTCTTGTTTCTTGTGTTAGTAGGATTTAAACGTGTGCACAACTTCTTCCTCGGTGCAACACGAATCAATTGGTGTCTCGTCAGTTTTTGGCATCCTAGTGCAAATTAGGATTCTTTGGTAGTTTGGTTCACACTCTCTAATTGGTTGATATAAACTCTGATAAAGAACTCACAAGATTGAATTCGACCTCATTGAGAATTTGATTTTTTCTTTTTGAGTGATTAACGGTGAGGTTTGATAACCTTTATTTTTGAGTGTTGAGTGTTTTGCAGGTTTTAAAAACAAATGTCTACAGGTGATAATAATAGTGACATATTTAAAAAATTCCAACAACAGTTGGATGAACAGGCTGCTGCTCTTCGAGCTTTGACTGCTACCATCAATGAGGTGCGATTGAATCAAGAACCTCAATATCGAGATCCAATCAAAGAAGATAGGGATAACCAACCCCAGAGGCGCGACCCTCGACGTGTCACTAGAATGGATGATGATTTTCATGATCGTGGGCAACCTTCTTTGGCAAAACTGAAATTCACAATTCCCCAATTTCGTGGTAAGAATGATCCTGACGCTTATTGTGAATGGGAATCTAAGATTGAACTTATGTTTCGGTATTATAAATGTCCAGATGATGAAAAGGTAGCGTTAGCAACACTGGAATTTTCTGATTATGCATTAAGTTGGTGGACTCAACTTGGGGTAAACCGCCATCGGAATTATGAAGGTGAGATTTCGACATGGGATGAGTTGAAACAGATTATGCGTAAAAGGTTTATTCCACCTCACTACTATAGAGAAATTAAAACAAAGCTGAGAAGACTTATCCAAGGTAGTAGGACAGTGGATGAATATTTTAAAGAGATGGAGATGCTCATTCAGAGAGCTAATGTGGAGGAGGATGAAGAAACAACTATGGTTCGATTTATTGATGGTTTGAACAGGCCGATAGCTAATACATTGAGGCTACAAACTTACATTGATTTGGAAGAAGCAGTTCATAAAGCCATTGAGATCGAGCAACAACTAAAGGAACAAAGGTTTGGTTCCTTCTCGACTTCGCAATATTACCGAGGTAACAATTCCAATTCTGATTTTAAGAGCTCAAAATCACCTTTCGTTACTAACAAGCCTTCTTTGAGTAATGGAAGCAAGCAATCAGATTGGAAAAAAGGGGCTCCTGTTAAAACGCAAACACCTTCTAAGCAGCCCAATTTAGGAGATTCGAGTGCGAAGAGGACTCGTGAGATTGAGTGCTTTAAGTGCAAAGGGCGTGGTTATTATAGTAGGGAATGCCCTAACACGAGATTACTTCTTCTGAAAGATAATGGTGAGTACACTTCCGACTCTGATAAAACAGATCCAGATATGCCAGAACTTGTGGATGACAGTGATAATGGCGAAGAGTTGGTCGAATCACCAAAAGAAGGGGACTTTGCTAATTTCCATTGCTTTGTAGTTTGCCGAACCCTTAACATTCAGATGAAAGATGATGAGAGCCAAAGGACCAATATTTTCCATTCTTGGTGTTTTATTAAAGGTAACTTATGTTCACTCATTATTGATAATGGGAGTTGCTCGAATGTAGTGAGTAGTTATTTGGTGGATTCTTTAAAGTTCCCTTGTACCAAACACCCTAAGCCATATCACCTTCAGTGGCTTAATGAATGTTCTGAAGTTAAAGTTACGAAACAGTCCTTGGTCACTTTTAAACTCGGCAATTATGAGGATGACGTATGGTGTGATGTAGTCCCCATGCATGCGGCACACTTGCTCCTTGGACGACCTTGGCAATTTGATCGCGATGTTACACACCAAGGTAAACTTAATCGATACTCCCTTGTATTTAAAGGCAAGAAATTCACTTTTTCTCCTTTAAATCCTACTGATGTATATAAAGATCAATTAAGGATGATAAAATTTTGTGAGGGGGTAAGGGAGAAAGAGCAAGTACAAAAGACAGAGAGAAAAGAGGCTAATAGTAGTGGAAAAAGTCAAAATTTAAAAAGCCCAAAGGTGAGTGAATCCTCTAGTGGTAAAATGAGCGGAAAAAATCTTTTGGCAACAAAAAAAGATGTGAAGAGAGCCCTACTTAATAAACAGCCTTGTATCCTTGTGAGATTTAGGCAAAATTATTTATCTTTATCTAACATTAACGAAAATTTGCCTAGTGTGTTTCAATGTTTTTTGCAGGATTATGAGGATGTTTTTAGTAAGACCCCTAAAGGTTTACCACCTTTACGTGGGATAGAACACTTCCATTGGCCACATACGAAAGATAACTTTCAACTCCAATACCTTTCCGATGAAAGATGCTTTCATACGATCAACATAGGCAAGGTTGAAGATGAAATCACACTACATGAGCCTGGAGGTAAGCAAGGTAAGGAATTTTTAGCAACTGAGTCCCGTGCAGATTTGAAAATTATTGATAAAACTTTTGGTGACTTAGTTCTTAAAAGATCCCTTCATTTTGATCTGATTAATTGTTATTCTTCGATTGTGGTTGATAAAGTCATTACGAAAGGAAGCGTGAGTTGTTATTCTCTTGATTTGCCTTATGTAAAACCCTCGAATTTGTGCAAATCTGTTATGGTGAATAAGGTAACGAAATTTGCCAAGTTTGTTTTCAATTTATATTCGTGCCTTAAACAATTTATGTGGTTGTACATGAAGTTTGAGTTCCATTTGACAAAGGTTAACTCAACAACGGAGCTTCGAATACACTATGCCCCCGATGAGCGAAGGTTTGTTTTAAATGAAAAAGGTAAAATCGACCCTTATTCTTCTGCTTATCAACGTAAGATGCTTGAAACCTTTGAGACACTTTTGTACTCCTCGGATAGTGATAAAGATCGTGTTGATGAACACTTAGATCGAAACGTGCTTGACTGTCCTATTTTATTTATTGATGATCTATCTGTTTTGGTGGTTGATAAAAAGATTCTTGTTTTTGATAATGCATGTGTGAGTGAATCTATAGACCGTCGATTAATGCATGGTATGATTATGCAACTCTGTGAACCATGTGAATCTTTTCAAATACCTACTTGTGACGATTATGTTTACCATTTGATTTATTACTCGCAATTTATTCATGGTTTGTGGGACAAATTTGAAACGACAGAATGCCTTAAAACATGTCCCTCTTTGTTTCGAATATTTGACGAGACAGTGGCGAGTAAATTAGGTTGTTTGCATGGTAATCTGAATCTGTCCATTCACATGCGTTATACCTGTTCTGTTATGCTTATGATTGGCCTACAAGCTTGTTTCCGTTGCTATTTTTTTTTCTTTTTTTTTGCTCGATTTTTTTTCACTTTTTTTTTTGAAATTTTTTTTCAATCAATTTTTTTTTCGAATTTTTTTGATTTTTTGTTACTTCAATACAATATTAAGCTAAATACAAGGGAAAAAAATTAAATTACAACTCAAAATTTTTTTTTGATTTTTTTTCACGTTTCGAACCTACTTGCGGCCTTATTACGAACGTCGGTGCTCCTCGTTTTAGTAGCTCTGATACCAAATGATGTGATCCGGCCCGGGTTAATTGAGTCGTTTCACGTAATTGCCCGATCGTCGACGAGGAATAGTTGAGTTATCGAAAATAGGATGAAATAAGGCTAAAGATGCGGAAGCTTTCAAATGGTTTTAAAGGTTGGCTAAGGTGATGGTAAATTTATAAGGGTAGTAGGCTCGATTTAAGGATAAAAATAAGAAAAATGGAAGTTGATAAATGAAGGCTCGATTTTGTAAAAAGATATTATAGTTGGGTAAAATCTAGGGTATTCGGTGGAATGGATAAATGAGCTTAAACACCAAAAACGATTCAACACTAAAAAGTGTCACCCCAATTTCTATTCGGTTCAAGGTGGGATTACAGAATTGTGGAAAGGTTGAACGCCACACCAAAGCAAGGTGATAAGTTCAAAAGAGAACGATAGACGCCACTAGCACACTAGATAAGTCAGATCGAAACTCGTACGAATTTAGAGAGGAGAAAAACTCACTCTTTGAACAAAGTTCATTCAAATGATCAAAAGTCAAAAATCCTTTACAAATGAAATTAATCAACTATTTATAGCCAAAGCTTAGGCTAGCTGAATAGTCAATATCTAACTTAAAAACTAAGTAAATAAATAAATAAAAAAATAAAAATCAGTAAACTACCATAGCAAGGTTCGGCTGAATGAAATTAAGGCTGGAAATTAAAGCTCCTAGTTGTTGCCACATGCATGCACATCTTGCTTCAAAATACATGCATAGCCGAATTCATGCTCTTCATTAAATGTGTTCATTGGATCAACAAATGCATGTCCAGCAGCCTCCTTAATTCAATCTTCAAAATACATGCATGATTGAATGCATGTTCTACTCGGGAAAATGGAATGGGCGGCCAGATTTAATGTGAACAGTCAAGTTCTTTGTCTCCACGAAAAGGTGCTTGGAGAATAGCAATCAGCAGCCTAAATTCATCTTGAATACAACTCCACATTCATGTATCCTTTGCTGTGCACGAAAAAGGTGTTTAGAAAAGAACTAAGTCAACAGTTCATTTAGTGCCGTTCTTTGCATGGAGAGAAAAATGCAACAGCAACTTAAATGTTGTCCCATGTCAAGCAAACATATTAAATTCGGTAGCTTGAAAAGGTGCAGCAGCAACCTTCTCTTTAATGCCATCCATGACTTGTACCTGCATGAATTGGTTCAACAAATTAATTCCATTGTGGACTCATTAAATTCGGCAGCAAGAAATTAATCCTGCAAAATTAAATGCTCTTTAAATTTCAGCTGGACAAAAATTCAAGAAACATTAAAATTCTGCAGCAGCAAGACGCATTAAATTAAAGAAGTAAAACACATTAATTAACATTTAGACACATTTATTTAAGTTAAGACACAATTAATTCAGCTGGACAAATTAAATAGCAGCAGCTAATTAAACCAATGTCTAATTTCGGCTGGACATATTAAATATCAGTAGCTAATAAATTTGTCCAAGACTTAACATATTAAAAATACCTAATAACTATGTATGAACTAAGACACATTTAAACTCAATTAATATGTCCAGAATTTGACTCATTAAAATGCAAGTTAATTTATGTTGAGCTGAACTTAATTAAATTAACTAACTTATTTAATTAACTAAGTTTATTCCAGCAAAATAAAATGCAAACTTAATTAAATAAATTGCATTCTAGCTAAATGAGCTAGAATCCACCCGAATTGAACTGGGATGAGCTTGTGAAAATGACGAGCCTCGCTTGTGGGAAGAGACTAAGGATGTTTCCAGGGCGGGGTCGTATCAGTAGGATTTTTAAAGTGTGCACAATTCTTCCTCGGTGCAACACAAATCAGTTGGTGTCTCGTCCGTTTTTTGGCATCCTAGTGCAAATTAGGATTCTTTGGTAGTTTGGTTCACACTCTCTAATTGGTTGATATAAACTCTGATAAAGAACTCACAAGATTGAATTCTACCTCATTGAGAATTTGAATTTTCTTTTTGAGTGATTAACGGTGAGGTTTGCTAACTTTTATTTTTGAGTGTTGAGTGTTTATTTTTTACAGGTTTTTGAAAATGTCTAAAGGTGATAATAATGAGGACATATTTAAAAGATTCCAACAATAGTTGGACGAACAGGCTGCTGCACTTCGAGCGTTGACTGCTACTATCAATGAGGTGCGGTTGAATCAAGAGCCTCAATATCGAGATCAAATTAAAGACGATGTGGATAGCCAGCCTCCTGCTCATAGGCGCGCTCCTCGGCGTGTCCCTAGAACTGATTATGATCTTCATGATCGTGGACAACCCTCTTTGGCAA
Organism: Gossypium hirsutum; assembly: GCF_007990345.1. Taxonomy (NCBI): domain Eukaryota; kingdom Viridiplantae; phylum Streptophyta; class Magnoliopsida; order Malvales; family Malvaceae; genus Gossypium; species Gossypium hirsutum. Next base: position 226,632 of record NW_024402772.1, read on the forward strand.
AACCAAAGAGCGAGCAGCAACGAGAACATCTCTTTCATACTCGCTGCCATGTACAAGGTAAGCTTTGTAGAGTTATTATTGATGGTGAAAGTTGCTCGAACGTAGCCAGCACGACGATGGTGGAAAAGCTTTGCTTAACCACTACCAAGCATCCACGACCTTATCAACTACAAGGGCTTAGCAACGAAAGCCAATTTAAGGTCACTCAACAAGTGCGCATCGCCTTTTCTATCGGTAAGTATCAAGACGAAGTCGTGTGCGACGTAGTACCTATTCAAGCCTGCCATTTGTTGCTAGGAGAACCATGGCAACTAGATCGAAAGGTCACTCATGATGGTCGTACCAATAGGTATTCTTTCAAGTATCAAGGAAGGAAAATCACCTTAGTGCCGCTCACTGCGGAACAAGTCCATGAGGACCAAATCAAACTGAAAAATTCTGTTGTTAAAACAAGTGAGGAAAAAGAAAAAGAGAATGAAAAAGAGAGAAAAGAGATTGAGAGTGAAAAGGAATGTGAAACAGAAAAGAAAATTGAAAAAGAAGTTGAAGAAAGAAGAGAAAATGAGTTAGAAAAAGAAACAAAAGAAAAAGACGAGGAAAGGCTAGTGAGGAATGTTTTCACTAACCAAGATATGAATTTTCTTGTGTTACTACTTTTCAGGTTCCCGAAGGACCGAAAGATAACTTTCAACTTCAATACCTCTCAAATGAAAGACGCTTTCATACGATCAACTTAGGCAAAGATGAAATCACACTACATGATCCCGAAGGTAAGCGAGGTAAGGAAATTTTAGAAACCGAGTCCAGTGCAGATTTGATAATTATTGATAAAACTTTTGGTGACTTAGTTCTTAAAAGATCCCCTCATTTTGATCCGATTAATTGTTACTCTTCGATTGTGATTGATAAAGTCATTACGAAAAGAAGCGTGATTTGTTATTCTCTTTATTTACCTTGCGTAAAATCCTCGAATTTGTCCAAATCTGTTTTGGAGAATAAGGTAACGAAATTTTCCAAATTTGTTTTCAATTTATATTCGTGCCTTAAACAGTTTATGTGGTTGTACATGAAGTTTGAGTTCCATTTGACAAATGTTAACTCAACCACGGAGATTCGACTACATTATGCCCCCGATGAGCGAAGGTTTGTTTTAAATGAAAAAGGTAAAATCGACCCTTATTCTTTTGCTTATCAAGGTAAGATGCTTGAAACCTTTGAAACACTTTTGTACTCCTCGGATAGCGACAAAGATCGTGTTGATGAACACTTAGATCGAAACGTGCTTGACTGTCCTATTTTATTTATTGATGATAAATCTATTTTGATGGTTGATAAAAAGATTCTTGTTTTTGATAATGCATGTGTGAGTGAATCTATAGACCGTCGATTAAGGCATGGTAATCTGAATCTGTCCATTCACATGCGTTATACCTGTTCTATTATGCTTATAATTGGACTACAAGCTTGTTTGCGTTGCTATTTACTATTTCATGGCTATTCTTTTCAGTGGAATCAATTGCCATTAGTCCCGTTCGATCGAGGAAAGTCGAGTTCATTTGATTTTTTAGATTCGAGGACGAATCTTTTTGAGGAAGGGGGGAATGATACGAGTCACAAAGGCCCAACCCAAGCTTAAGAAGGTGATGGGCTCAAATCAAGAAAATCAAGATTCACTTTCTTGTTTTCAAGAAAATCAAGAAATCGAATCTTGGCCCAATTTTGCTGTTCGGAGCGATTTCAAGAATAAAGAAAATCAAGATTTCAAATCTTGGAAATCTTGGTCCAAGAAACCGAATCTTGCAGCCAAAGCGCGTTGGATCTCCATTACGAGCGTCAACGACCCAATTTCGGTAGGAGATGGATCACAAGCCCAAATTCTTGAAGGCGAGGCCCAATAACCAAAATCCAGCCCAATCAAGAAATTTCTTCATACTTAGTTGAAAATCAGGCCAAAATGTCAAAGGGCCCAATTTGTAAACATCTTACTTGTTTAATTTAATTTTTTAATCTTTAGGAGCATTACATGTAAAATTCGGCCCAAAACAACCCATATAAGTGCATGGCCGAATTTACCTTGTTATTTTATTAATTAGGTTTAATTTTTTATTAGTTACTTGTGAGATTAGGATTTGTTGGAGGCCTATATAAGCATTGGCCAGCCACCCTTTGTAAAAACATCTTATTATTATTTTTTCTATCAAATTTTAGATTTGTTGAGTGCAGAATTTTCTTTGGGGTTTTTTCCAAGAATTCTCTCTTGAGTTTTCTTTAGAAGTTGTTTTAACAATCTTTTGATTGTGGGAGCCATCTTCAACCTTCTTCTTGCCATCGATATTCTTTGGAGGGAGATTAGAGCCGTTTGAAGAGATTTGTGAAATCTTTCGGGATTTCAAGGATCTTTAGGACTTATCCTTTAATTCTTGCTGTTTTCGATTTCTTTCTTTACTTTTCTTTGCTTATACTTGTGCTGATTTCTCATCTAATATTTTGCTGTTCTTGTTTGTTTTCCAGCATTGATTAAACTCGAGATCTCATCGTTTAAGTTGTTCTCCTATTGGCAGCACCCATTCGAACCCAAAAATCCCCAATTCCTAGGGTTTGGCCGATTGGATTTCTTTCAATTTGGGAATCAATTGATTGCTGGAAATTGAGCATTCTTGGCCGAATCAATTCCTTGGCAGATTCGCATCTTTTCTTTCTTCTCAATTTCGTTTGATTCATCGATTCTATTTCTTTTCTTCTTGCTGCTCTTTTAATTGAATTTGGGAATTTTAAATTCAAATCTGATTCGGTTTAATCTTGTTCTTTGTTTTGATTTCAGATCTGATTTGTCTAGAGCTTTCATAGGAATTTCTCGTGACTTGGCAACTCGATCTTGGTCCGCGTGCGCCTCCGTATCATTTGGTATCAGATTTTGGGCGTTTTGGGTGTTCTTGGTTGATTTCTAAACTGATCTCTATTTTTTAAAGCATAAACAGCAGTTTTACCCAGAAAAATTGTTCAAAAAAAATTCATTTGAGTGGGTAAACGTTGTCCTATTGATCTGAAATTTTACATACATGTTTTTGGCACTGTGATTGAATATAAAAAAATTATTCCCGCAAAAAAATCAGTCAAAAAATTAAAAGAAATCAAAAATACGAAATTCAATAAAAATTTAAAAAACGATTCAGCGGGTTGGATTTGGTGCCCAAAATTTCCAGATAAAAAATTCAATATATAAGGACACTCCAGATTTAATTTCGTGATTTTTGGAGATCGGGAACACCTCGAACGAAGTTGTCAAGTTACTCCGCAGTTTTTCGGGTTTTCTGTTTTCAGCAATTTTTATTGATTCTTAGCTGTAGGTTTTCATTTGTTTGCCTTTATTTTTCCTTTACACTATCTAACACCTTCTTGTTTCTTGTGTTAGTAGGATTTTTAAAGTGTGCACAATTCTTCCTCGGTGCAACACAAATCAGTTGGTGTCTCGTCCGTTTTTTGGCATCCTAGTGCAAATTAGGATTCTTTGGTAGTTTGGTTCACACTCTCTAATTGGTTGATATAAACTCTGATAAAGAACTCACAAGATTGAATTCTACCTCATTGAGAATTTGAATTTACTTTTTGAGTGATTAACGGTGAGGTTTGCTAACTTTTATTTTTGAGTGTTGAGTGTTTATTTTTTACAGGTTTTTGAAAATGTCTAAAGGTGATAATAATGAGGACATATTTAAAAGATTCCAACAACAGTTGGACGAACAGGCTGCTGCACTTCGAGCGTTGACTGCTACTATCAATGAGGTGCGGTTGAATCAAGAGCCTCAATATCGAGATCAAATTAAAGACGCTGTGGATAGCCAGCCTCCTGCTCATAGACGCGCTCCTCGGCGTGTCCCTAGAACTGATTATGATCTTCATGATCATGGACAACCCTCTTTGGCAAAACCAAAGAGCGAGCAGCAACGAGAACATCTCTTTCATACTCGCTGCCATGTACAAGGTAAGCTTTGTACAGTTATTATTGATGGTGAAAGTTGCTCGAACGTAGCCAGCACAACGATGGTGGAAAAGCTTTGCTTAACCACTACCAAGCATCCACGACCTTATCAACTACAAGGGCTTAGCAACGAAAGCCAATTTAAGGTCACTCAACAAGTGCGCATCGCCTTTTCTATCGGTAAGTATCAAGACGAAGTCGTGTGCGACGTAGTACCTATTCAAGCCTGCCATTTGTTGCTAGGAGAACCATGGCAACTAGATCGAAAGGTCACTCACGATGGTCGTACCAATAGGTATTCTTTCAAGTATCAAGGAAGGAAAATAACCTTAGTGCCGCTCACTCCGGAACAAGTCCATGAGGACCAAATCAAACTGAAAAATTCTGTTGTTAAAACAAGTGAGGAAAAAGAAAAAGAGAATGAAAAAGAGAAAAAAGAGATTGAGAGTGAAAAGGAATGTGAAAAAGAAAAGAAAATTGAAAAAGAAGTTGAAGAAAGAAGAGAAAATGAGTTAGAAAAAGAAACAAAAGAAAAAGACGAGGAAAGGCTAGTGAGGAATGTTTTCACTAACCAAGATATGAATTTTTCTTGTGTTACTACTTTTCAGGTTCCCGAAGGACCGAAAGATAACTTTCAACTTCAATACCTCTCAAATGAAAGACGCTTTCGTACGATCAACTTAGGCAAAGATGAAATCACACTACATGATCCCGAAGGTAAGCGAGGTAAGGAAATTTTAGAAACCGAGTCCAGTGCAGATTTGATAATTATTGATAAAACTTTTGGTGACTTAGTTCTTAAAAGATCCCCTCATTTTGATCCGATTAATTGTTACTCTTCGATTGTGATTGATAAAGTCATTACAAAAAGAAGCGTGATTTGTTATTCTCTTTATTTACCTTGCGTAAAATCCTAGAATTTGTCCAAATCTGTTTTGGAGAATAAGGTAACGAAATTTTCCAAATTTGTTTTCAATTTATATTCGTGCCTTAAACAGTTTATGTGGTTGTACATGAAGTTTGAGTTCCATTTGACAAAGGTTAACTCAACAACGGAGATTCGACTACACTATGCCCCCGATGAGCGAAGGTTTGTTTTAAATGAAAAAGGTAAAATCGACCCTTATTCTTTTGCTTATCAAGGTAAGATGCTTGAAACCTTTGAAACACTTTTGTACTCCTCGGATAGCGACAAAGATCGTGTTGATGAACACTTAGATCGAAACGTGCTTGACTGTCCTATTTTATTTATTGATGATAAATCTATTTGATGGTTGATAAAAAGATTCTTGTTTTTGATAATGCATGTGTGAGTGAATCTATAGACCGTCGATTAAGGCATGGTAATCTGAATCTGTCCATTCACATGCGTTATACCTGTTCTATTATGCTTATAATTGGACTACAAGCTTGTTTGCGTTGCTATTTACTATTTCATGGCTATTCTTTTCAGTGGAATCAATTGCCATTAGTCCCGTTCGATCGAGGAAAGTCGAGTTCATTTGATTTTTTAGATTCGAGGACGAATCTTTTGAGGAAGGGGGAATGATACGAGTCACAAAGGCCCAACCCAAGCTTAAGAAGGTGATGGGCTCAAATCAAGAAAATCAAGATTCACTTTCTTGTTTTCAAGAAAATCAAGAAATCGAATCTTGGCCCAATTTTGCTGTTCGGAGCGATTTCAAGAATAAAGAAAATCAAGATTTCAAATCTTGGAAATCTTGGTCCAAGAAACCGAATCTTGCAAGCAAAGCGCGTTGGATCTCCATTACGAGCGTCAACGACCCAATTTCGGTAGGAGATGGATCACAAGCCCAAATTCTTGAAGGCGAGGCCCAACAACCAAAATCCAACCCAATCAAGAAATTTCTTCATACTTAGTTGAAAATCAGGCCAAAATGTCAAAGGGCCCAATTTGTAAACATCTTACTTGTTTAATTTAATTTTTTTAATCTTTAGGAGCATTACATGTAAAATTCGGCCCAAAACAATCCATATAAGTGCATGGCCGAATTTACCTTGTTATTTTATTAATTAGGTTTAATTTTTTATTAGTTACTTGTGAGATTAGGATTTGTTGGAGGCCTATATAAGCATTGGCCAGCCACCCTTTGTAAAAACATCTTATTATTATTTTTTCTATCAAATTTTAGATTTGTTGAGTGCAGAATTTTCTTTGGGGTTTTCTCCAAGAATTCTCTCTTGAGTTTTCTTTAGAAGTTGTTTTAACAATCTTTTGATTGTGGGAGCCATCTTCAACCTTCTTCTTGCCATCGATATTCTTTGGAGGGGAGATTAGTGATATGACCCGCCCTTGGGAACGGCCATTGCATTAGCCTACAAGCGAGGCTCGTCGTGGTTGCAAGCTGGACGTAGCTCAATTATATTTTTGTGGAGCTTCATTTAGCTCGTTTCCAGCTCCTTTCAAGCTCAATAAGCTCGAATTAGCTCAACTTCAGCTCAAACATTTTCAATTCAGCTCAATATCAACTAGACATTAATTTAATAGCTGAATATTTAAGTCGATTTAATTAGTTTATTACAGCTTATTAATATGTTTGTTGCATGTTTTTAATATGTCAAGTTTTATTACATGATTTAAAATTGCTTTAAAGCTGTCGAATTTAATGAGCTGATTTTAGTGTCATTGTTGACCGAATTAATGTGTCTTGTTTTTATTCTTAATTTAGTTCAGCTAAATACCACATTAATCTTAGTTTTTCCTATTTATGTAGGTTGGCCGAATGTGGGGGTTCATTTAGCAAGGTGAGCCGAATGTGGAGATTCATTTAGCTTGGTGCATGCACAATAGATTCAATGAACCTGGAGATACATGCATCAAATTGGTGAGCTGAATTTGGCATTCCTAGGTGACTATTCGGTCAAGAGAGCTAATGTTTCCAACTCCAAAGCTGTCAATTAATCCTTTCACATTTGCTGGATGCATCTTGGCTTTTCGGTTCCATGTGTTCACACTCCATGACTCTTCAATGTTGAGCTTTCACACTTGAATTGGCTGCTCATTACCCTCTTAATTGCTGGTCACTTTTCAGCCAAAAGTTGCAACATAAATGAGCTAATTTATGCCCATTGGCCGAACCTAGCTATCCATGCATCATCCAAGTTTTTCCAAGTCCAATGCTTCATCTAGAAGGTGTCTAATGGAGCTCCATGTTCAGTCGAATCTAGCTAGTTCATTTAAGTGATTCATTTGCTTAATTTTTAAGGAATGTAAGTGACCATTCGGCTAGCTTAGGTGTTGCTTATAAATAGCTGAAATTTTACTTTGTAAAGGACTTTGGACATTTTAATTAGCGAATTGCTGCCAAATTTGTGAGGCATTTTCTCTCAAATTTCGTTCGAGACCCGTAAGACTTATCTAAGCTTTTAGTGGCGTCTTTTCGAGTCTTTTCCGAACTTATCACTCCTAAAACCCGAGTGTGGCGTTCACCTTTGATACCTTTGGTTCATACTTTACTAAGTATCGGGTCAAGGTCCTTATCAACCATTCCAACTCAATTTGGTCCTATAAGTTTCGGGTCTGATACGAGCTCGATTCAGATGATGTGACGAGTCGTATTATATTCCCTATCAAATTTAGGTAGTGTCGATTTAGTTCAAAATTCAATAAGATGAGTTATATTGGTTTTAAATGAATTAGGAAGCAAAATGGGGATAAATGGTTTCCAATGAAACAAGTACGAACCCTTATTAACAAATAAGGACCCGGGCTTAAAGGTTTCAAAGAAAAGGGAAGAAATGGTAGATAAAACCGAGACCCTCTATTTAGCAAAATAGGAACCTTCGGTATAGTTGGAACGCCACACCTTATGGTGATAAGTTCAAAACAAAGTCAGATTGACGCCACTCGTAAAGATAAGTCAATTGAGCTTTGAAGAATAAAGAGAGTGAATTGCCTCACTAAAATTATATTTCATTCAGAGATTTGTCAAAAAGTCCTTTTACAAGAAATTCAAGAACTATTTATAGCTTAAGTGACTAGTAGCCGAATAGTCAAGTTCAATACTTAAAAACTAAGTAAACATTGAACTAATTTTGAGCTAAGATCCATGAATGGTCTTGAATCAATGTTCGGCTGAATATAGACCAAGGAAGAGCTTCAACGAACTTGGAAAATTGGCAGCAGCTACATTCGGCCAATGGAGTTTAATAAGGTCAATAATGAAGCAACTCTTGCTGAAAAATTACCATCATTAATTAGCAACTTGAACAGTCATTTGGAAGTGTGAATGGACGGTTTTGAATGACCATAAGGTGTGAACATCATGAATCGAATAGCCACAATGTACCCAGCAATGTGAAGGAAATAAATGGCAGCTTTGGAGAATGGAAAATCATCTCTTTTGGCCGAATGGTCACTTAGAGAACTTCAACAATCAGCACACCATCTTTAATATAGTCCATGCATGTATCATTTGGTGCATTGAACCCAACATGCATGCATCTTCACATCCATTGAATCTTCATGCATGAATCTGCCCAATGAATCTTCAAATTCGGCTGTACCTAAAAACACACATGAACTTAATTAATTTCAATCAAATTAAGCTGAACTAAGTAAATACATAATGTGAACATCCTAATTTAACATTGAAACAACTTAAATATTAATAAAGCATGACACAAATTCGGTTGAACAGATTTAAGACATGTAATAATTTAGACAAACTAAATGAAATCAAGACATCTTTAATGTAACTAAATTAAGACATATTAAACACTTATATTAAATAAAAACATATTAATAAGCTGTAATAAGACTTAATTAAATGCTTATTTAAATGGTTTAAAATCCAGCAGCAATTTAATTAGCTAGAACGAATTTCAACTTCAAAGAAGTTGAAAATATTCAGCTTGTCTTTAAGCTCTTTGCTTTCATTTTCCTCAATCCGTTCCACCAATGCTAAAATAGCAACTTTAAATCGTTTAGCTCTAGCTCGCGTTATTGGACCAATGGGCAGCTTAATAGCTTCTTGTTCGTTCTCCATTTGGTTCGTAGGCAAGCTCACATCATTCCCCTCCTCTTCAGAACGATTTGTCCTCAAATCGGAATCTGCATCAAACGGGGACAAATCAGAAACGTTAAAAGTCGCGCTAACATTATATTCACCAGGCAAGTCCAATTTATAAGAATTGTCATTAATTCGTTCAAGGACTTGAAACGGTCCATCCCCTCTCGGAAGTAGTTTAGATCGTCGTTGCATAGGAAATCTTTCCTTGCGCATATGCAACCACACCCAATCTCCCGGCTCGAACACAACTCGTTTACGACCTTTGTTAGCATGTTGTTCATAGTTCTTGGTCCTTGCCTCAATGTTTTCTCGAACTCATTGGTGCAATTGCTTGACGAAATTAGCTTTACGCTTTCCATCTACATGCACAAATTGGTTAGAAGGCAATGGCATTAAATCAAATGGTGTTAACGGATTGAAACCATAAACGATTTCAAAAGGAGAAAATTTGGTAGCTGAGTGAATAGCTCGATTATACGCAAACTCCACATGTGGTAAACATTCTTCCCAAGCCTTCAAATTTTTCCGGATGATAGCTCGAAGCAATGTAGACAAAATCCGATTGACCACTTTGGTTTGGCCGTCCGTTTGCGGATGGCAAGTGGTTGAAAACAGCAACTTCGTTCCAAGGCGCCCCCATAGTGTCCTCCAAAAATGGCTAAGAAACTTCGCGTCTCGGTCGGACACAATCGTCCTAGGCATGCCATGCAACCTGACCACTTCTTTGAAAAATAAATTAGCAATATTCACGGCATCATCAGTTTTATGACATGCTATAAAATGAGCCATTTTTGAGAACCTATCTACAACCACAAATATTGAATCTCGACCATTTTTACTCCTCGGTAAACCTAGCACGAAATCCATTGAGATATCAGACCAAGGGGTTTCGGGAATAGGCAATGGCTTATACAAACCATGGGGCTTAATTCGTGACTTAGCCCGTTTGCATGCAATGCATCGATTACAAAACCGTTCGACATCTCGTCGCATCTTAGGCCAAAAGAAATGTTCGTTGAGCATGGCTAACGTCTTTGCAACTCCGAAGTGCCCCATTAATCCTCCACTATGAGATTCTTCGATCAACACTTCTCGTACGGAACCTTGGGGTATACAAAGCTTTCCTTCTCGGAACAAGTACCCATCATGTCGATAGTACTTCTCGTAAGCTCCCTTTGCGCATAACCTAAAGAATTCACTAAAGTCAGCATCGTTGACATATAAATCTTTAAGAAATACAAACCCCATTAACTTAGCATCCAAAATATTTAACAACGCATACCTTCGAGATAGTGCATCAGCCACTACGTTTTCCTTACCTTTTTATATTTAATAACATATGGAAAAGATTCGAGAAATTCTACCCACTTAGCATGCCGCTTATTCAACTTGTGTTGACCCTTTAAGTACTTCAAGGATTCGTGATCGGTATGTATGACGAATTCTTTGGGCCAAAGATAGTGTTGCCACGTCTCTAAGGCTCGGATCAACGAATAGAGCTCCTTGTCATATGTTGGATAGTTTAAGACAGCACCATTCAGTTTCTCGCTAAAATAGGCAATAGGACGACCATCTTGCATCAACACAGCTCCAATGCCTAAACCTGATGCATCACATTCTAACTCGAAAGTTTTATCAAAGTTAGGCAAAGCTAATAACGGTGCATGAGTTAAACAATCTTTAATTTTCAAAAAGGATTTTTCTTGTTCCTCTCCCCAAATGAAGTTGGAATTCTTACGAATAACCCCGGTTAAAGGTGCGGCTAAGGTGCTGAAATTTGGCACGAATCGACGGTAAAAACTTGCTAGTCCATGGAAACTTCGGACTTGGGAGACATTCGTCGGACGGGGCCATTCTTGGATCGCCTTGATCTTCTCTTGATCGACTTCAAGACCCTCCGAGCTAACAACAAAGCCTAAAAACACAACCTTGTTAGTGCAGAAATCACAGTTCTTCAAATTAGCATACAAAGTTTCTTTCCTCAATACTTCCAAAACAACCTTCAAATGTAAAACATGATCATCTAAATTTTTACTATAAACTAATATATCATCGAAGTATACGACGCAAAATCTACCAATAAAAGGTCTTAGAACGTGATTCATAAGCCTCATGAACGTGCTTGGGGCGTTCGTTAAGCCAAATGGCATAACGAGCCATTCGTAAAGCCCATGCTTCGTTTTAAACGCAGTCTTCCATTCATCACCCTCACGCATCCGTATTTGGTGATAACCACTCTTAAGATCAATTTTTGAAAACAGACTTGCGCCACTTAGCTCGTCAAGCATATCATCCAATCGTGGTATAGGATGACGATACTTGATAGTTATATTGTTTATAGCACGGCAGTGCACGCACATCCTCCACGTTCCATCCTTTTTCGGGACAAGCAAAACAGGCACGGCGCATAGACTAAGGCTTTCGCGCACATAGCCCTTTTCAAGGAGTTCATTTACTTGCTTTTGTAATTCTTTCGTCTCTTCAGGATTGCTCCGGTAAGCAGGTCGGTTTGGAATCGCGGCTCCCGGCACAAGATCTATTTGGTGTTCGATTCCACGAATAGGTGGTAACCCACTCGGGATTTCTTCCGGGAATAAGTCTCGAAATTCCTGCAACACAGACAAAATAGAAGAGGGCAACTTATCATCAAATTCGTTAGTGCCAAGCAAGCTCTCCTTGTACAAAAGAACCAATAATGGTTGTTTCAATAACATCGATTTTCGAACTTCTCTCTCTTTTACCAACAAATTCTTTTTTCATTTTCATCACTCGTTTCTTTTCTTTTGAATCACTCTCTCTTTTTTATCACTCATCTTTTGTTTTTCTTCTTTTCTTCACTCTTTTCTTTATTCTTTTCATTTTTTTGCTCTCTCTCGATTTCTTTTGATTTTTCAATCGAACTCCTCATTTTGAGTTGATCTTCATACACTTGTTTCGGTGATAATGGAGCTAACATCACCATTCGTCCCATGTGTTTGAAAGAGTATCGGTTTGTATATCCGTCATGAATCGCTCGCTTGTCGAATTGCCAGGGCCGCCCCAAAAGAAGATGCCCCGCATGCATTGGTACGACGTCACACATAACTTCATCTTGATACTTCCCAATTGTAAACGAAATCAACACTTGCTTCGTTACCTTCAATTCTCCACCATCGTTAAGCCATTGGAGTTTATACGGATGGGGATGTTTAATGGTGGCCAATCCGAGTTTCTCCACCATCATTGAACTTGCCACATTTGTACAACTTCCCCCATCAATTATAACGCAACAAATCTTACCTTGCACTTGACATCGCGTATGAAAAATGTTTTCGCGTTGTTGATCGTTTTCGGCACCTTGCAAAGTAAGGCTTCTCTTCACCACCAATATTTCTCCATTTTCGGCTTGTTCAACATCTTCTTCATCTTCGGTTTGTTCAATGGCCTCCTTCTCTTGTTCACTTTCAGATTCAATCTCGCCATCGTCTCGAACAAACATCACATTCCGATTTGGACATTGGCTCGCGATGTGGCCCCTTCCAAGGCATTTGAAACATTTTATGTCTCGAGATCGACTTGGTTGGGCTTCCATCTTTCCTTTACTCGTTTCGGCAATCGGTTTGTTGAACTTGGTGGCACCACTTACTTCTTTGTTTCGGCTTGGTATGTCACGTTTGTTGGTCCCTTGCCCCCACCTAGGCATAGAAGAAGTGTTAGAGAAAGTTCGTGACGTACCTTTTCTTTTTAGTTGTTTTTCGACCTTTATGGCCATATGGACCATATCAATAACCTCAACATAGTGGTGTAGTTCGACGATATTTGCGATATCTCGGTTAAGGCCGGTGAGAAATCGAGCCATGGTGGCTTCTCGATCTTCCTCCACATCGGCGCGGATCATGGCCACTTCCATTTCTTTGTAATAATCCTCCACGCTTCGTTGGCCTTGAGTTAAGCTTTGGAGCTTTTGATACAACTCCCGGTGATAGTAAGCAGGAATAAAACGCTTTCTCATTATTGCTTTCATTTCCGCCCATGTAGACACGGGACGTTCTCCATTGCGTCTTCGGCTCAACGTGAGTTGATCCCACCATATTATGGCATAGTCGGAGAATTCTATAGCAGCTAACTTCACCTTTTTGCTTTCCGAGTAATTGTGGCACTCGAAAACTAATTCCACCTTCTTCTCCCATTCAAGATAGGCCTCGGGATCCGATCTTCCTCGAAAAGCAGGAATCGCCATTTTAATATTCTTTAAATCATCATCGGGCCTCTCTCGATCTCTTTGTTCTCGTGCTCGATGACCTCGTCTCCTTGCACTTTGTCGTGAACCTCGATCACTTTCATCGTCACTTTGTTCATATAGATCATTTGCATGTTGCCATGGACGTTCTCGCTCTCTTCTCAGAATAGGAGGGGTGTTCGCACGTTGGCTTTGTTCCTCCATTTGTTCCATTCGTTCATTGAGAGAATCGAATTGAGGTTGGAACAGACGAGAGATTTCTCGTACGATTGCTTGGACTTGGAGATCGGGCACTCCACCTCCGGGAACGTTTCTCCTCGGTTGAAGGTTTACTCCTCCACCAGCAGCATTCAAAGCTCCTCCACTTGTTGCTCGACGATCCGGACTCCTAGACATGTTTAAAATAAGAACAAAATATTTCCTCACCACAAAAACCTCACAAATTCGCTCACAAGAAAAAAATTCACTCCTCTCGTGTTTCACTCTATTTTCGGCTTTTATCTTGATGTACTCTCTTGCCTTTTACCTCTCAAATCCAACTCTCGATATTCTAAAAAGCTACCTTAGACTTATCCCACTTGTGGGTCGGCTTCAAAGGCTAAACAAAGGAAAATCGTATGGTTTAGGGTAGGCTCGAAAGAAAGAAAGGTTTAAAGATGTGGCGTATAAAATGAATTCACGAATTGAATTTTTTTTTTAATAGTGTGAAATTTCACTCAAAGGGGTATAAAAGGGTGTATAATATGATTTCGGAAAAATTTTTGTTGAAGTGTTTCCAGACTCTCTTTTTTTTTACGGATATTTCACGTTCTTTTCGTACGCACCTAGACCGTATGCAATTTTTTTTTTTGCAATTTTTTTTCCTTCTTTTTTTTTCGAATTTTTTTTTTCGAAACTTTTTTTTAACTTTTTTTTTCGAAGCTACGATTTACGTACCTAATTTAGCTAGCTCTGATACCAACTGATACGAGCTCGATTCGGATGATGTGACGAGTCGTATTATATTCCCGATCAAATTTAGGTAGTGTCGATTTAGTTCAAAATTCAATAAGATGAGTTATATTGGTTTTAAATGAATTAGGAAGCAAAATGGGGATAAATGGTTTCCAATGAAACAAGTACGAACCCTTATTAACAAATAAGGACCCGGGCTTAAAGGTTTCAAAGAAAAGGGAAGAAATGGTAGATAAAACCGAGACCCTCTATTTAGCAAAATAGGAACCTTCGGTATAGTTGGAACGCCACACCTTATGGTGATAAGTTCAAAACAAAGTCAGATTGACGCCACTCGTAAAGATAAGTCAATTGAGCTTTGAAGAATAAAGAGAGTGAATTGCCTCACTAAAATTATATTTCATTCAGAGATTTGTCAAAAAGTCCTTTTACAAGAAATTCAAGAACTATTTATAGCTTAAGTGACTAGTAGCCGAATAGTCAAGTTCAATACTTAAAACTAAGTAAACATTGAACTAATTTTGAGCTAAGATCCATGAATGGTCTTGAATCAATGTTCGGCTGAATATAGACCAAGGAAGAGCTTCAACGAACTTGGAAAATTGGCAGCAGCTACATTCGGCCAATGGAGTTTAATAAGGTCAATAATGAAGCAACTCTTGCTGAAAAATTACCATCATTAATTAGCAACTTGAACAGTCATTTGGAAGTGTGAATGGACGGTTTTGAATGACCATAAGGTGTGAACATCATGAACCGAATAGCCACAATGTACCCAGCAATGTGAAGGAAATAAATGGCAGCTTTGGAGAATGGAAAATCATCTCTTTTGGCCGAATGGTCAGTTAGAGAACTTCAACAATCAGCACACCATCTTTAATATAGTCCATGCATGTATCATTTGGTGCATTGAACCCAACATGCATGCATCTTCACATCCATTGAATCTTCATGCATGAATCTGCCCAATGAATCTTCAAATTCGGCTGTACCTAAAAACACACATGAACTTAATTAATTTCAATCAAATTAAGCTGAACTAAGTAAATACATAATGTGAACATCCTAATTTAACATTGAAACAACTTAAATATTAATAAAGCATGACACAAATTCGGTTGAACAGATTTAAGACATGTAATAATTTAGACAAACTAAATGAAATCAAGACATCTTTAATGTAACTAAATTAAGACATATTAAACACTTATATTAAATAAAAACATATTAATAAGCTGTAATAAGACTTAATTAAATGCTTATTTAAATGGTTTAAAATCCAGCAGCAATTTAATTAGCTAGAACGAATTTCAACTTCAAAGAAGTTGAAAATATTCAGCTCGTCTTTAAGCTCTTTGCTTTCATTTTCCTCAATCCGTTCCACCAATGCTAAAATAGCAACTTTAAATCGTTTAGCTCTAGCTCGCGTTATTGGACCAATGGGCAGCTTAATAGCTTCTTGTTCGTTCTCCATTTGGTTCGTAGGCAAGCTCACATCAGGGTCGACACTTTTCTTTAGTGTTGGTTCACTCTTGACCTTTTTGAACCATTACCATTTCGTACCAAATCTTTTTGAACCATTACCATTTCGTACCAAATCCTTTACCATTTAGTACCAATTCCCAAATACCAAAACGTACCAAAACCAAATACCATTTTCTAATTAATCTTAAACCGAACTCGACCATTCTAGTCATACCATTTCGACTTAAACCAAATCCATATCCAACTTTGCACGGACTTACTTTACTTCTTGAAACTCAATTATATTCTATATTCTTCTCGACTATTCTACTTCTTCGTTTACGATCGGGAACTAAACAACTCGGGTTCAATTACTAAACCGAGGTCGTATCAATTAGAGCCGTTTGAAGAGATTTGTGAAATCTTTCGGGATTTCAAGGATCTTTAGGACTTATCCTTTAATTCTTGCTGTTTTCGATTTCTTTCTTTACTTTTCTTTGCTTATACTTGTGCCGATTTCTCATCTAATATTTTGCTGTTCTTGTTTGTTTTCCAGCATTGATTAAACTCGAGATCTCATCGTTTAAGTTGTTCTCCTATTGGCAGCACCCATTCGAACCCAAAAATCCCCAATTCCTAGGGTTTGGCCGATTGGATTTCTTTCAATTTGGGAATCAATTGATTGCTAGAAATTGAGCATTCTTGGCTGAATCAATTCCTTGGCAGATTCGCATCTTTTCTTTCTTCTCAATTTCGTTTGATTCATCGATTCTATTTCTTTTCTTCTTGCTGCTCTTTTAATTGAATTTGGGAATTTTAAATTCAAATCTGATTCGGTTTAATCTTGTTTTTTGTTTTGATTTCAGATCTGATTTGTCTAGAGCTTTCATAGGAATTTCTCGTGACTTGGCAACTCGATCTTGGTCTGCGTGCCCTCCGTATCATTATACTTGTGCCGATTTCTCATCTAATATTTTGCTGTTCTTGTTTGTTTTCCAGCATTGATTAAACTCAAGATCTCATCGTTTAAGTTGTTCTCCTATTGGCAGCACCCATTCGAACCCAAAAATCCCCAATTCCTAGGGTTTGGCCGATTGGATTTCTTTCAATTTGGGAATCAATTGATTGTTGGAAATTGGGCATTCTTGGCCGAATCAATTCCTTGGCAGATTCGCATCTTTTCTTTCTTCTCAATTTCGTTTGATTCATCGATTCTATTTCTTTTCTTCTTGCTGCTCTTTTAATTGAATTTGGGAATTTTAAATTCAAATTTGATTCGGTTTAATCTTAATCTTTGTTTTTGATTTCAGATCTGTTTGTCTAGGATCTTTCGTAGGAGTTTCTCGTGACTTGGCAACTCGATCTTGGTCCGCGTGCAACCCCGTATCACTGACCGTTCAAGGGACATAAAGTGCTTCAAGTGTCTTGGTCGTGGACATATAGCGAGTCAGTGCCCGAATAGACGTACCATGGTGATAAGGGCCGACGGTGAGATTGAAACAGAGTACGAGGAAGAGAACGATCCTGAATCGAATTCTGAAGTTGAGGAGGACTTAGAACAACCCGTTGAAGGTGAGTTACTCGTCGTCAAGTGAAGCCTAAGTCTTCAAAGTGTGGAAGACGAACAACAACGTGAGAACATTTTTCATTCGAGATGTCAAGTGCAAGGGAAAGTGTGTAGCATCATAATCGATGGAGGGAGTTGTACAAACGTGGCAAGCACCCTCATGGTAGAAAAGTTGGGGCTGTCAACCACCAAGCACCCGAATCCATACAAGCTTCAGTGGCTTAACGATGGCGGTGAACTCAAAGTGACAAAACAAGTCCTAGTGTCCTTTAGCATCGGGAAGTATTCTGATGAAGTATTATGCGATGTAGTACAGATGCACGCGGGCCATTTACTTCTAGGACGACCATGGCAGTTCGACCGACGGGTGATGCATGATGGTTACACTAATAGATACTCCTTCAAACATCTTGGCAAGAACGTGACACTTGCACCCCTCACTCCGAAGCAAGTGTACGAGGATCAACAAAAACTTAAACTTTCAGTGGAACAAGTGAGAGAAAAAGAAAAGAGTGCAAAAGAGAAAATTAAGGAAAAAGAGAGAGAAAAGACTAAAAATACGAGAGAAAATGAAAAGAAACAAAAACAAGTAAAAAGTGGAGAGGAAAAAGAAAGTGGAAAAATGAGTGTGTTTGCGAGGGTTAGTGATATCCGGCGAGCGATGTTTTTGAGACAGCCTATGTATGTATTTATGTACAAGGAGGCACTGTTGAATACTAACGAGTTACTTGAAAACTTGCCTGCTTCTGTATTGTCTTTGATTCAGGAATTTGAAGACATATTTCCGGATGAAATACCAAGTGGGCTGCCCCCTATCCGAGGCATCGAACATCAAATAGACTTAGTACCCGGAGCTGCACTACCCAACCGTCCTGCTTATCGGAGTAATCCCGAAGAAACGAAGGAATTGCAAAAGCAAATTACTGAACTCCTAGACAAAGGATACATCCGAGAGAGCTTAAGTCCCTGTGCAGTGCCGATGCTGCTTGTACCCAAGAAAGATGGGTCGTGGAGGGTGTGCGTATGCTTGACGAATTAAGTGGAGCCCAAATTTTCACGAAAATCGATCTTAAAAGTGGCTATCATCAAATACGAATGCGAGAAGGCGATGAATGGAAGACGGCCTTCAAAATGAAATTGGGTTTGTACGAATGGTTGGTAATGCCATTCGGCCTTACAAATGCTCCCAGCACTTTTATGAGATTGATGAACCATGTATTACGTGCGTTTATTGGTAAATTTTGTGTTGTATACTTTGATAATATCTTGGTCTACAGCAAAACTTTAGAGGAGCACGTACCACATTTACGAGCGGTGTTGGAAACTTTACGAAAAGAGGTATTGTATGCTAATCTCAAAAAGTGTTCATTTTGCATTGATAAAGTTGTGTTTTTAGGTTATGTCGTGAGGGCCAAGGGTTTGGAGGTGGATCAAGAAAAAGTTCAAGCGATTCAAGAATGGCCGCGTCCGACGAACATTAGCCAAGTTCGAAGCTTCCATGGATTGGCTAGCTTCTACCGTCGGTTTGTGCCCAACTTTAGTACCATTGCAGCACCCTTAACAAGCGTGATTAAGAAAAACTCTGCATTTCACTGGTCTGAAGATCAAGAACGTTCATTTAATTTGATTAAAGAATGTCTTGTGAAAGCTCCTCTATTGTCCCTTCCAGATTTTACTAAAGCATTTGAAATTGAGTGTGACGCTTCAGGTGTAGGGATCGGGGCTGTGTTGACCCAAGACGGAAGACCGGTGGCGTACTTCAGTGAGAAATTAAGTGGCGCTTCCCTCAATTATCCGGTGTACGACAAAAAGATGTATGCCTTGATTCGATCACTTGAAACCTGGCAGCACTATCTAAGACTGAAGGAGTTCGTGATTCATTCCGATCACGAAGCACTTAAGTTTATTAAAGGTCAGCATAAACTCAACAAACGACATGCAAAATGGGTCGAGTATTTAGAGTCATTTCCCTACGTCATCAAATACAAGAAAGGTAAAGAAAATGTAGTGGCTGATGCCTTGTCACGGAGATATACCTTATTGACCACTCTTGATTCTAAGTTACTAGATTTTTATCATATGAAAGAGTTGTATGCTAATGATGAGGATTTTGGAAATATATATGCTGCTTGTGAAAATGGGTCTTTTGAGAAATTTTTCAGGTACGAAGGGTTTCTTTTCAAAGAAAATAGGTTGTGTATACCACAAGGCTCCATTCGAGAGTTACTTGTGTTGGAGGCGCATAGTGGTGACCTAATGGGACACTTTGGAATAAGCAAGACATTGTCGATCCATGAACATTTTTACTGGTCGCGAATGCGGAGAGACGTGGAGCGGATCTGTGAATGCTGCCTAATTTGTAAACGGGCTAAGTCAAAGGTCCAACCACATGGACTTTACACACCACTTCCCATTCCCGACACCCCGTGGACCGATGTCTCTATGGATTTTATTCTTGGATTACCGAAAACTAAGACAGGGAAGGACTCAATCTTTGTTGTAGTCGATAGATTCTCTAAAATGTCACATTTTATTTCTTGTGCTAAAACTGGTGACGCTGTGCATATTGCTAATTTGTTTTTTAGGGAAATTGTACGACTGCATGGATTACCAAGAACGATTGTTTCCGATCGAGATACAAAGTTCTTAAGTCACTTTTGGCGGACATTATGGGGAAAACTTGGGACGAAGTTGTTGTTTTCAACCACTTGTCATCCCAAACGGATGGCCAAACCGAGGTTGTAAACTGAGTTTTGTCAACGTTGTTGCGAGCATTGGTACGAAAGAACCTGAAGACGTGGGAAGAATGCTTACCCCACATCGAGTTCGCTTATAATCGCTCTGTTCACTCGGCAACAAAATTCTCTCCTTTTGAGACTGTCTATGGATTTAATCCTCTTACTCCTCTTAACTTATTACCTTTTCCTGTTGATCAATTTGTCCATACAGATGCAAGGAAAAAGGCTGAATTTGTCAAGGAATTACATAGGAAAGTCCGAGAGAATATTGAATCTCGAACCGAGCAATACGTCCAACGAGCCAACAAAGGACGAAAACCTATTTGAACCCAGAGACTGGGTCTTGGTGCACATGAGAAAAGAAAGGTTTCCGGCTCAACGAAGATCTAAGTTGTTGCCGCGAGGAGACGGCCCCTTCCAAGTCATCGAGCGAATCAATGAAAATTCGTATAAGCTTGACTTACCAGGTGAGTACAATGTTAGTGCTAGTTTTAATGTCTCTGACTTGACTCCTTTCGATGTAGATACTGACTTGAGGACAAGTCATTTTCAAGAGGGGGAGGATGATACGATCACGGCTTCCCATAAGCCAAGTCCAAGCCGAGATCCGATGGTGCTACCTCAAGGGCCGATTACAAGGGCTCGTGCAAAACAATTTAAAGAAGCTGTTATAGCTTTAGTTCAGCATGTGTGGGATGATGTCAATGCTAGACCTATCGAACCAGTTAGTGGCTATTTTGGAAATCCATGCCGAACTTTTCTACAAGTTCATTTCAGCTACCAAGCTCATCTTCAGTTCAAGTTAGCTCCCATGTAGCTCCACACCAGCTCATTAGCTCGGGACCAGCTCATTATCAGCTCACGAGTTTAGGCCCAGCTCGGGTTTAACTCATGAATTAACCATCAGCTCATGGAGTTCACTTTGAATTCATTTTACTACTATTGACTTTTTAATTAATAAGTTCAATAATTAGTTAATTAATATCCTACATATTAAATTTAGTTCACATTTGTTATATTAAGTATGTCTTAAAAGTGTTTATTGATGATAATTAAATTTGTCATAACCGAATTTAATGTTGATATTTGTGTTCACATTAGTTTGAATTAATTATGTTCACATTTCTTGTAGGAACGCAATGGACATATGGAGATTAAAAACAAGCATGAATTTTGAAGGTGCATGGACGGTTGGGGGGCTTGAATCTCTTAGGTGCATGTTCAGCCAAGTGCATGTATGACCATATTCAATGTCTTTAAGGTTCATGAATGTTTCCATTCATGTATGGTGTGCTATCTCTTCATTCTCCAAGGTGACCATTCGGCCAAAGGGCACTCACACATGCATTAAGATAGCTTGGCCAATTAGCTTCCCCATGACTCTCCTTAATTCGTTCACACCTATGTTCACATGGCAAGACCATTCGGTTCACCTTGTTCACACTAGAAGACTCTTCAACATTCGGTTTCACACACATGATGGCCCTTGGAGTGTCCACAATTAATTCATACTTTTTGGCCAAACATTGCTTCATTTAACAAGGTTGGCCGAATCTACAAGTGACCATTGGATATCATGCATTCACTTTGAGTTTTCTTAAGCATGAAGATGCATTCATCCACCATTCCCAAAACCGAATCTGGTCATGCATATTAAGAGCTATTTTTCTAGAATTTTCTTTTAATTAATGTGTAAGTATGAAAGGCCATTCTGATACGAGCTCGATTCGGATGATGTGATGAATCGTATTATGTTCCCGATCGAATTTAGGTAGTGTCGATTTAGTTCAAAATTCAATAAGATGAGTTATATTGGTTTTAAATGAATTAGGAAGCAAAATGGGGATGAATGGTTTCCAATGAAACAAGAACGAACCCTTATTAACAAATAAGGACCCGGGCTTAAAGGTTTTCAAAGAAAAGGAAAGAAATGGTAGATAAAACCGAGACTGATGCGACCCCGGTCTCGATGATGAGAGTCGAGTCGTTGATGTGCCCGATCGTTAAAATTAAGGAGTATGAGTTGAGGTTTTCAAGTCGGGTTGAAAAGAACAAATTGGCTGGAAACAAGAAAATATTTAAGTGATTAAAGGATGGATAGGGTAGGTTCGATTTCAAGGCTGAAGAAAGAACCGATATTATATGCAATATCGACCCAAATCTTACGTTAGCTTGAAATGATGAAAAATTGTTAATCGTGACCCAATATCTATGAGAGATAAGAACCAACGATATAGGATTGAACGCCACACTTTAGTAAAGTGATAAGTTCGAAATTGACAGGATTGACGCCACAAGAATGTCTTGATAAGTCAATGGAGTCAAGAGAGAACAAAGGGAGTTGAAATACTCACCAATTGAACAAAAGTTCATAATTGATCAAAGTCTCAAAATTAGTAACCTTCAAATGATTACAAAAACAACAATTTATAGGCTGAATATGTTCCAGCCGAATGAACTCAAAGCAATCAGCTTAATTACACTTAATTGAACTCAAATGGCTGTTGAAATAACCAAAAAGTCATTTGGAAACTTCTATGCATAGGTGACATCAATGGGCAGGTTGTTTAGTCTTCCAATTCAGCTAATAATTGCACTAATGAGCTGAAATGATTTTGTTCAATGTTTGATTAGCTGAAAACATTATGAGCAGCCTTTAATTCCTCCTTGGGTAGCTAAATAAGCATCAGCCAAATTAATGGTAGTTTAAGCACACGAACAGCCCAAGTGTGTGAACACTTGATGTCCAACAGCCTCCAAGTGTGGATGAACGAAAATGAATAGCTCTTATGGTGTGAAAATGTTTTTGTGAGATGAATGGCCTTGTGTGAACAACTCTTTGTCCATTGCTCTTCACGAACAGCCACTTGGAGAAGCTAAAACCTATTGCTGGATTTTTAATTCAGCTCATGGTCCATTGAGCTTCACGAATAGTCACATGAAGAAAAGGAATCATCAACTCTCTTCAAAGCCAATTCATGCATGTACCTGAAAGCAATTTAATTCATAAATTTAATTCATATTAGGACACATTTAAATTGACAGCAACAAGACACATTAAATCTGCTCATTAATTCAGCTGGACTAAGACACATTAAAATGATGTAATAAGCTGAATAAATTCATGTCATGTGCTAACTAAGACATATTAAAAACATGTAATTAATTTGCCTAATCTAAGACACATTAAAACAAATAATAACTTAGACACAAATTTAATTCAACAGCAGCTAAGACAAATTAATTAGAATATGAAATTAATTTGTCTCAACTTTAGACACAATTTAAACACTTCTAATTAAAAAATCCAGAATTAAAATGCAATTTAATTATTTAAGCTGAATAAACTAATTTGCATTTATTTTATTCCAACAACTAAAATTATAAAACGCAAAGTAAGCTCAAACAAGCAAATGAGCTCAATGAGCTGGAAATGAGCTGAATTGAGCTCAACGAGCTGAGATTAGGCTTCATTTTGCACTTCGGCCCCTCAAGCTTAGGCCACTCTCGATGACATCGAGTTGGGTTGAAACATGATGCGACCAGGTTCGCATCATTCCCTCCCTCTTGAAGACGATTTGTCCTCAAATCGGGCCACTTGCTCGAGAAAAATTTTTCACCGTCACAACCCCCTTGGTTGACGGTACTGGCAATGTTGCTCCCAAGATCCTGAAATGCACACATAACTTGAACACAAGTCAGGTTATTTGCAGGCCCTCCCTCTATAGGGATATGACGTTTAAATGTGTCATCTTCACGATAAAGAAAATGATTAAGGACACGATGAATTGTAAACTTACAAAGGCTTTCTAAATTCGCATTCCAAACTTGAGCAAATAAACCATTACCGAGTTCAAAAGTATAAAAGGGTCTTACCTTTTCAAATTGACTCCCCATATTCGGTAGTAGGAAGGACAAAGGATTCAAGCTCAAGTTGCATCCATAAGACATGGAAAATTTATTCAATCGATTATGACCCCTTAGTCCTATTCGATCAAAACTTGTATACCTCAAATTATCAAACCGTTCTGATATGCCAACATTATGATCAAAGGAATTAATCATGTTACATGTCATCATTATTTCACATAATCGTATCAAAGGTGAAGTAGACATACATGTTGTCAAACATTCATATGTCTCAGATCTTATCCACACATCATTGTTCAAGCAAATTAATTTTTCACGACAATTCAATGAACACACATTTTCAGTACAGTCAAGTAAAAGAGAAATTCTATTTGATTCATGTTCGTGCAAAATTAAACCTTGCAGTGGACGATTGCCTATTGATTCACCAACAAATTCATCAACATTATGTTTTTCGAAAATGAGAGTTTTCTTGTCATCATTCAGAGCAAATTTATAGTCATCAATCAAAGAATGGCAATTATCGACTATAACATACAGTACCTTTTCAAATTCAAGTCATGAGAAAAGTCATCAATACGAGTTGAATGAAGTTGTTTAGAGAATAGAGAAACTTCACCTTGCTTACCATTAGAGGTGGGAAGACGAGGATCAATTTTACCTTGTTCAATCAATTGAAAACGTCTCTCGGTAGAAAGGTAATGAAGCTGGAACCTGTCTATCGGTGGAAACTTGCAAACCTGAAATGAAGAAAAATCACAAGGCAATTTCAAATGGGGGTTAACAAAAATATCCCTCCCTTGTGTTTGAGCACTCTCTTCTTCTTCACTCGTTTTCTTTTCAAACTCTCTTTCTTTTTCAATCTTATTTTGCTTTTCACTCTCTTTTGTTTTTGAAATCTCATTTTCATATTTTTCTTTTTCAATTTTCTTTTCTTCATTTTCTTTTTCTCTCACTTTTTCGTTTTCTTTTTCTTTTTTGTTCTCTTTTTCTTCTTCACTTTCTTTTTCGAATTCATTACAATGTGCGGATGACACAAAAGAATCAAAAAGATAACCATTTGACTCAAAGAAAGAGAAAATATTTTCGTAGGCTTTTTGTACATTTCTTCGAGTACAATCTTTTGGTAAGGCCTTCTTCGAAGCGTACGAGGAATAACTCGTCCTTTCTCGCTCATCTCGAGTGATTTTTGACTCGAAGTTTTCTTCTCGCGGTCTCGAAAGCCTTGTTGAATAGGAGTCTTGATATGTGTCTCTTCCCGAATAATGTCGTCGTGATGAACTTAACTCTATTTCTCGACTTGGTGGATTTTGTTTCCGTCGGGCCTTTGCCTCCACTCGATCTAAACGTCTTTTTAATGGACTTAGTTTTTCCTCCAACATTCGGCCCATCTCGTTCACCAAATATTGAAATTCATCAACGGAGAATTCTTCTTGAGACATGATTATTAATTGAAAGAAGAAATGTTAAAAGAATAATATCAGAGAATTAGATACCTCACCACAAAATCTCGCAAGTCACTCGAAAAGAAAATTTCACTCCACTCGGGTTTACACTCGCTTTGGCTTTTCTTCTCTCAAATGGTCTCACCAATCACTCTTGCCTTTTACCCCTCTAGTTCGCGTCTCTAAGTTCTCAATGGACTTCCTTAGACGAATCAACAATCTGGGTGGAGTCGGCTTCAATACTTAATGTAAGGGTGGGAGTAGATGTTGGGACAAAAGGTAGGCTAGAAAACAATTTTGGAGTGGTTTAAAGTGTAGCCGAATGGTTAAGTAGTGAATGATAGTAGAAAAGAGTTTGTGGGTCGAAACTACAAGGATGGTACAAACTTTTGTCACTTCACAGAACTTTAAAATTCAATTGGCAAGAACTGACCATTTTTTTTTGAATTCGATTTTTTTAAGTCACCAAAATGCCAAATACAAATAGAGAACTTCAATCCACGATTTTTTTTTTTACTTTTTTTTTTCGATTTTTTTTTTAAATTTTTTTTAATCACTTACTCCGGCAAACTTCACGAACGTCCGTACTCCTCAATTTTTTTGCTAGCTCTGATACCAAATGATGCGACCCCGGTCTCGATGATGAGAGTCGAGTCGTTGATGTGCCCGATCGTTAAAATTAAGGAGTATGAGTTGAGGTTTTCAAGTCGGGTTGAAAAGAACAAATTGGCTGGAAACAAGAAAATATTTAAGTGATTAAAGGATGGATAGGGTAGGTTCGATTTCAAGGCTGAAGAAAGAACCGATATTATATGCAATATCGACCCAAATCTTACGTTAGCTTGAAATGATGAAAAATTGTTAATCGTGACCCAATATCTATGAGAGATAAGAACCAACGATATAGGATTGAACGCCACACTTTAGTAAAGTGATAAGTTCGAAATTGACAGGATTGACGCCACAAGAATGTCTTGATAAGTCAATGGAGTCAAGAGAGAACAAAGGGAGTTGAAATACTCACCAATTGAACAAAAGTTCATAATTGATCAAAGTCTCAAAATTAGTAACCTTCAAATGATTACAAAAACAACAATTTATAGGCTGAATATGTTCCAGCCGAATGAACTCAAAGCAATCAGCTTAATTACACTTAATTGAACTCAAATGGCTGTTGAAATAACCAAAAAGTCATTTGGAAACTTCTATGCATAGGTGACATCAATGGGCAGGTTGTTTAGTCTTCCAATTCAGCTAATAATTGCACTAATGAGCTGAAATGATTTTGTTCAATGTTTGATTAGCTGAAAACATTATGAGCAGCCTTTAATTCCTCCTTGGGTAGCTAAATAAGCATCAGCCAAATTAATGGTAGTTTAAGCACACGAACAGCCCAAGTGTGTGAACACTTGATGTCCAACAGCCTCCAAGTGTGGATGAACGAAAATGAATAGCTCTTATGGTGTGAAAATGTTTTTGTGAGATGAATGGCCTTGTGTGAACAACTCTTTGTCCATTGCTCTTCACGAACAGCCACTTGGAGAAGCTAAAACCTATTGCTGGATTTTTAATTCAGCTCATGGTCCATTGAGCTTCACGAATAGTCACATGAAGAAAAGGAATCATCAACTCTCTTCAAAGCCAATTCATGCATGTACCTGAAAGCAATTTAATTCATAAATTTAATTCATATTAGGACACATTTAAATTGACAGCAACAAGACACATTAAATCTGCTCATTAATTCAGCTGGACTAAGACACATTAAAATGATGTAATAAGCTGAATAAATTCATGTCATGTGCTAACTAAGACATATTAAAAACATGTAATTAATTTGCCTAATCTAAGACACATTAAAACAAATAATAACTTAGACACAAATTTAATTCAACAGCAGCTAAGACAAATTAATTAGAATATGAAATTAATTTGTCTCAACTTTAGACACAATTTAAACACTTCTAATTAAAAATCCAGAATTAAAATGCAATTTAATTATTTAAGCTGAATAAACTAATTTGCATTTATTTTATTCCAACAACTAAAATTATAAAACGCAAAGTAAGCTCAAACAAGCAAATGAGCTCAATGAGCTGGAAATGAGCTGAATTGAGCTCAACGAGCTGAGATTAGGCTTCATTTTGCACTTCGGCCCCTCAAGCTTAGGCCACTCTCGATGACATCGAGTTGGGTTGAAACATGATGCGACCAGGTTCGCATCAGAGACCCTCTATTTAGCAAAATAGGAACCTTCGGTATAGTTGGAACGCCACACCTTATGGTGATAAGTTCGAAACAAAGTCAGATTGACGCCACTCGTAAAGATAAGTCAATTGAGCTTTGAAGAATAAAGAGAGTGAATTGCCTCACTAAAATGATATTTCATTCAGAGATTTGTCAAAAGTCCTTTTACAAGAAAAATAGAAACTATTTATAGACTTTCAACTAGTAGCCGAATAGATAAGTTCAAGACTTAATTTCTAAGCAAACATTGAACTAAAATTCAGCTTAACTTCATGAATATGGGGCAATGTAGATTCGGCTGAATTGTGACCAACTATGAAGCTTCCACCTTAAGCAAATGGATCTTGGAGATGCATGTAGCAGCTAATTCAGCTAATGGGTTTAAATGAGCATTCAAGAGGGAACTCTTACTGAAAAATTACCAATAATAAAGAGAGTACTTGAGCAGCCATATCAGGTGTGAATGGACGGTTTTGAAGAGCCTTAAAGTGTGAACACCTTGAACCGAATGGCCAAAAGATTTCTAGCAATGTGAAGGAAATAAATGGCAGCTTTGGATAATGAACAATCATCTCTTTTGGCCGAATGGACACATAGAAAAACTTAAAAATCAGCACACCAATTTTAATGCATTCCATGCATGTATCGTTAGGTGCATGAACCCAATATGCATGCATCTTTACATCCATTGAATCTTCATGCATGAATCTGTCCAATTCACCTTCAAATTCGGCTGCACCAAAAAACACACATGAACTTAATTAATTTCAAGCAAATTCAGCTGAACTAAATTTAAGTATAATGTGAACATCCTAAATAACATTGAGACAACTTAAATATTAACAAATCATAACACATAAATTTGGCTAGACAAATTTAAAACATGTAATAATTTAGACAAACTAAATGACATCAAGACATCTTTAATTTAACTAAATCAAGACATATTAAACACTTAAATTAATTACGACATATTTAAAAGCTATAATGAAACTTATTTAAATGTTTATTTAAATGGTCTAAATTCCAGCATCAAATTAATTAGCTAGAACGAAATTCAGCTTCAAAGAAGTTGAATATGTTTAGCTCGTTTTTAAACTCCTTGCTATCATTTTCCTCAACCCGTTCCACCATTGCTAAAATAGCATCTTTGAATCGTTTAGCTCTAGCTCGCGTTATTGGACCAATGGGTAGCTTGATGGCTTCTTGTTCGTTCTCCATTTGGTTCGTAGGCAAGCTCACATCATTCCCCTCCTCTTCAGAACGATTTGTCCTCAAATCGGAATCTGCATCAAACGGAGACAAATCAGAAACGTTAAAAGTCGCGCTAACATTATATTCACCAGGCAAGTCCAATTTATAGGAGTTATCGTTAATTCGCTCAAGGACTTGAAACGGTCCATCCCCTCTCGAAAGAAGTTTGGATCGCCTTTGCATAGGAAATCTCTCCTTGCGCATATGCAACCAAACCCAATCTCCTGGTTCAAACACAACTCGCTTACGACCTTTGTTAGCATGTTGCTCATAGTTCTTGGTCTTAGCCTCAATATTGTCTCGAACTCGTTGGTGCAATTGCTTGACGAAATCAGCTTTGCGCTTCCCATCTACATGAACAAGTTGATTAGAAGGCAATGGCAATAAATCAAGTGGAGTTAATGGATTGAAACCATAGACAATTTCAAAAGGAGAAAATTTGGTAGCTGAATGAACAGCTCGATTATACGCAAACTCCACATGGGGTAAGCATTCTTCCCAAGCCTTCAAATTCTTCCGAATAATAGCTCGAAGCAATGTAGACAGAATCCGGTTGACCACTTCGGTTTGGCCGTCCGTTTGCGGATGGCAAGTGGTTGAAAACAGCAACTTCGTTCCAAGTCGCCCCCATAGTGTCCTCCAAAAATGGCTAAGGAATTTTGCGTCTCGGTCGGACACGATCGTTCTAGGCATGCCATGCAACCTGACCACCTCTTTGAAAAATAAGTTAGCAATATTAACGGCATCATCAGTTTTATGACATGCTATAAAATGGGCCATTTTTGAGAACCTATCTACAACCACAAATATTGAATCTCGGCCATTCTTACTCCTAGGTAAACCTAGCACAAAATCCATGGAGATATCAGACCAAGGGGTTTCGGGAATAGGTAATGGTTTATACAAACCGTGGGGCTTAATTCGTGACTTAGCCCGTTTGCACGCAATGCATCTATTACAAAATCGTTCGACATCTCGTCGCATCTTGGGCCAAAAGAAATGTTCGTGCAATGTAGCTAATGTCTTAGCAACACCAAAGTGCCCCATTAATCCTCCGCTATGGGCTTCTTCGATCAACACTTCTCGTACAGAACCTTGGGGTATACAAAGCTTTCCTTCTCGGAATAAGTACCCATCATGTCGATAGTACTTCTCATAGGCTCCCTTGGCACATAATCTAAAGAATTCACCAAAGTCAGCATCGTTGACATATAAATCTTTAAGAAATACAAACCCCATTAACTTAGCATCCAAAATATTTAGCAACGCATACCTTCGAGATAGTGCATCAGCCACTACGTTTTCCTTACCTTTCTTATATTTAATAACGTAGGGAAAAGATTCGAGAAATTCTACCCACTTAGCGTGTCGCTTATTCAACTTGTGTTGCCCCTTTAAATACTTCAAGGACTCATGATCGGTGTGTATGACGAATTCCTTGGGCCAAAGATAGTGTTGCCACGTTTCTAAGGCTCGGATCAACGAATAGAGCTCCTTGTCATATGTTGGATAGTTTAAGACAGCACCATTCAATTTCTCGCTAAAATAGGCAATAGGACGACCATCTTGCATCAACACAGCTCCAATGCCTAAACCTGATGCATCACATTCTAACTCGAAAGTTTTATCAAAGTTAGGCAAAGCTAATAACGGTGCATGAGTTAAACAATCTTTAATTTTCAAAAAGGATTTTTCTTGTTCCTCTCCCCAAATGAAGTTGGAATTCTTACGAATAACCCCGGTTAAAGGTGCGGCTAAGGTGCTGAAATTTGGCACGAATCGACGGTAAAAACTTGCTAGTCCATGGAAACTTCGGACTTGGGAGACATTCGTCGGACGGGGCCATTCTTGGATCGCCTTGATCTTCTCTTGATCGACTTCAAGACCCTCCGAGCTGACAACAAAACCTAAAAACACAACCTTGTTAGTGCAGAAATCACATTTCTTCAAATTAGCATACAAGTTTTCTTTTCTCAATACTTCCAAAACAGATTTTAAATGTAAAATATGTTCATCCAAATTTTTACTATAGATCAATATATCGTCGAAGTATACTACGCAAAATCTACCAATAAAAGGTCTTAAAACGTGATTCATAAGCCTCATGAATGTGCTTGGGGCGTTCGTTAAGCCAAATGGCATAACGAGCCATTCGTAAAGCCCATGCTTCGTTTTGAACGTAGTCTTCCACTCATCTCCCTCACGCATCCGTATTTGGTGATAACCGCTCTTAAGGTCGATTTTTGAAAATAAACTCGCGCCACTTAGCTTGTCAAGCATATCATCCAATCGTGGTATAGGATGACGATACTTGATAGTTATTTTGTTTATAGCACGGCAGTCCACGCACATCCTCCACGTTCCATCCTTCTTCGGAACTAGTAAAACAGGCACGGCGCATGGACTAAGGCTTTCACGCACATAGCCCTTTTCAAGGAGTTCATTTACTTGCTTTTGTAATTCTTTCGTCTCTTCAGGATTGCTCCGGTAAGCAGGTCGGTTTGGAATTGCGGCTCCCGGCACAAGATCGATTTGGTGTTCAATTCCACGAATAGGTGGTAACCCACTCGGGATTTCTTCCGGGAATACGTCTTGAAATTCCTGCAACACAGACAAAATAGAAGAAGGCAATTTGTCATCAAATTCGTTAGTGCCAAGCAAGCTCTCCTTGTACAAAAGAACCAACAATGGTTGTTTCAATAGCATCGATTTTCGAACTTCCCTCTCTTTTACAAAGAAATTCTTTTTTTCAATCTCATCACTCATTTCTTTTTCTTTCGAATCACTCTCTCTTTTTTTATCACTCATCTTTTTGTTTTTCTTCTTTTCTTCACTCTTTTCATTTTTTTGCTCTCTCTCGATTTCTTTTGATTTTTCAATCGAACTCCTCATTTTGAGTTGATCTTCGTACACTTGTTTCGGTGATAACGGAGCTAGAGTCACCATTCATCCCATATGTTTGAAAGAGAATCGATTTGTGTAACCATCATGAATTGCTCGCTTGTCGAATTGCCATGGACGTCCCAAAAGAAGATGCCCTGCATGCATCGGTACAACGTCGCACATCACTTCATCTTGATATTTTCCGATTGTGAATGAAATGAGCACTTGTTTTGTTACCTTTAATTCTCCACCATCGTTAAGCCATTGGAGTTTATACGGATGGGGATGTTTGGTGGAGGCCAATCCGAGTTTCTCCACCATCAACGTACTAGCCACATTTGTACAACTTCCCCCATCGATTATCACGCAACAAATCTTACCTTGCACTTGACATCGCGTATGGAAGATGTTTTCGCGTTGTTGATCATTTTCAGCACCTTGCAAAGTGAGACTTCTTTTCACAACCAAGATTTCTCCATTCTCGGCTTGTTCGATGTCTTCCTCTTCTTCGAGTTGTTCAACAGCCTCGTTCTCTTGTTCACTTTCGGATTCAATTTCTCCATCATCTCGAACAAACATCGCATTTCGGTTCGGGCATTGGCTTGCGATGTGGCCCCTTCCAAGACATTTGAAGCATTTGATGTCTCGGGATCTATTTGGTTGGGCATCCATCTTTCCTTTACTCGATTCGGCAATCGGTTTGTTGAATTTGGTAGCTCCACTTACTTCTTTATTTCAACTCAGCAAGTCTCGTTTGTTGGACCCTTGCCCCCACTTAGTCGTAGAAGAAGTATTAGGGAAAGAACGGAACGTACCTTTTCTCTTTAATTGTTTTTCAACCTTTATGGCCATATGGACCATATCAATGACCTCGACATAATGGTGTAGCTCCACAATATTAGCAATATCTCGGTTAAGGCCGGCGAGAAATCAAGCCATGGTGGCTTCTCGATCTTCCTCCACATCGGCGCGGATCATGGCCACTTCCATTTCCTTGTAGTAATCCTCCACGCTTCGTTGGCCTTGAGTTAAGCTTTGGAGCTTTTGATACAACTCCCGGTGATAGTAAGCAGGAATGAATCGCTTTCTCATTATGGCTTTCATTTCTGCCCATGTAGACACGGGACGTTCGCCATTGCGTCTTCGGCTCATCGTGAGTTGATCCCACCATATTATGGCGTATTCGGAGAATTCTATAGCAGCTAACTTTACCTTCTTGCTTTCCGAGTAATTGTGGCACTCGAAAACTAACTCCACCTTCTTCTCCCATTCAAGATAGGCCTCGGGATCCGACCTTCCTTGAAAAGCAGGAATCGCCATTTTAATGTTTTTTAAATCATCATCGGTCCTCTCTCGATCTCTTGGTCCCCGTGCTCGTTGGCCTTGTCGCCTTGCACTTTGTCGCGAAGCTCGATCACTTTCAACGTCACTTGCTTCATATAGATCATTTGCATGTTGCCATGGACGTTCTCGCTCTCTTCTCGGAATAGGAGGGGTGTTCGCACGTTGGCTTCGTTCCTCCATTTGTTCCATTCGTTCATAAAGGGAATCAAATTGAGGTTGGAACAAACGAGAAATTTCTCGCACGATTGCTTGAACTTGTAGATCGGGCACTCCGCCTCCGGGAACGTTTCTCCTTGGTTGAAGATTAACTCCTCCACCAGCGGCATTGGAGGCTCCTCCACTTGTTGCTCGTCGTTCCGGGCTCCTTGACATGATGATTAAAATTAAGAAAATATCCTCACAAAAAAAACACCTCACAATTCACTCACAAGAAAAGAATTCACTCCTCTCGTGTTTCACTCTATTTTCGGCTTTTATCTGGATGTACTCTCTTGCCTTTTACCTCTCAAATCCAACTCTTGATATTCTGAAAAGCTACTTAGATTTATCCACACTTGTGGGTCGGCTTCAAGGGGTTTTGCAAGGGAAAGTCGTATGGTTTAGGGTAGGCTCGAAAGAAAGAAAGGCTTAAGATGTGGCGTATAAAATGGATTCACTAATTGAAAATTTTTTTTAATAGCGTGAAAATTCACTAAAATGGGTATAAAGGAGTGTAGAATGTGATTTTAGAAAAAATTTTGTTGAAGTGTCTCCAGACTTTTTTTTTTACGGATCTTTCACGTTCTTTTCGTCCGCACCTAGACCGTATGCAATTTTTTTTTCAAATTTTTTTTCAATTTTTTTTTCGATTTTTTTTTGATTTTTTTGAATCTACAATTTACGTACCTAATTTAACCAGCTCTGATACCAACTGATACGAGCTCGATTCGGATGATGTGATGAATCGTATTATGTTCCCGATCGAATTTAGGTAGTGTCGATTTAGTTCAAAATTCAATAAGATGAGTTATATTGGTTTTAAATGAATTAGGAAGCAAAATGGGGATGAATGGTTTCCAATGAAACAAGAACGAACCCTTATTAACAAATAAGGACCCGGGCTTAAAGGTTTCAAAGAAAAGGAAAGAAATGGTAGATAAAACCGAGACCCTCTATTTAGCAAAATAGGAACCTTCGGTATAGTTGGAACGCCACACCTTATGGTGATAAGTTCGAAACAAAGTCAGATTGACGCCACTCGTAAAGATAAGTCAATTGAGCTTTGAAGAATAAAGAGAGTGAATTGCCTCACTAAAATGATATTTCATTCAGAGATTTGTCAAAAAGTCCTTTTACAAGAAAAATAGAAACTATTTATAGACTTTCAACTAGTAGCCGAATAGACAAGTTCAAAACTTAATTTCTAAGCAAACATTGAACTAAAATTCAGCTTAACTTCATGAATATGGGGCAATGTAGATTCGGCTGAATTGTGACCAACTATGAAGCTTCCACCTTAAGCAAATGGATCTTGGAGATGCATGTAGCAGCTACATTCAGCTAATGGGTTTAAATGAGCATTCAAGAGGCAACTCTTGCTGAAAAATTACCAATAATAAAGAGAGTACTTGAGCAGCCATATCAGGTGTGAATGGACGGTTTTGAAGAGCCTTAAAGTGTGAACACCTTGAACCGAATGGCCAAAAGATTTCTAGCAATGTGAAGGAAATAAATGGCAGCTTTGGATAATGAACAATCATCTCTTTTGGCCGAATGGACACATAGAAAAACTTAAAAATCAGCACACCAATTTTAATGCATTCCATGCATGTATCGTTAGGTGCATGAACCCAATATGCATGCATCTTTACATCCATTGAATCTTCATGCATGAATCTATCCAATTCACCTTCAAATTCGGCTGCACCAAAAAACACACATGAACTTAATTAATTTCAAGCAAATTCAGCTGAACTAAATTAAAGTATAATGTGAACATCCTAAATAACATTGAGACAACTTAAATATTAACAAATCATAACACATAAATTCGGCTAGACAAATTTAAAACATGTAATAATTTAGACAAACTAAATGACATCAAGACATCTTTAATTTAACTAAATCAAGACATATTAAACACTTAAATTAATTAAGACATATTTAAAAGCTATAATGAAACTTATTTAAATGTTTATTTAAATGGTCTAAATTCCAGCATCAAATTAATTAGCTAGAACGAAATTCAGCTTCAAAGAAGTTGAATATGTTCAGCTTGTTTTTAAACTCCTTGCTATCATTTTCCTCAACCCGTTCCACCATTGCTAAAATAGCATCTTTGAATCGTTTAGCTCTAGCTCGCGTTATTGGACCAATGGGTAGCTTGATGGCTTCTTGTTCGTTCTCCATTTGGTTCGTAGGCAAGCTCACATCACATTCAGCTACCTAAACTTAGGCTTATAAATACTTGTTCAATTTCCATGTAAAGGACTTTTTGAAACTTTTGTTAATGTTATGCTGCCAAAATCGTGAGGCAAACTTTTCTTATATTTCGTTCAAAGATTCGTTTGGCGCTCCTAGCGTTCTAATTGTGTCAACCGTGTTCTTTGTCGTACCCGAACTTATCACTAATCGTAGTGTGGCGTTCAACATACTGAGGTTCCTATCTTGTTAGATAGTGGGTGGAGGTTTCCCTTACCAAACCTATAACCGAACTCAAAAGGCTAAATCAATGGGTCGATACCATTTTCGGTATTTGGTTCTTGAAAGTACCTTTAGTAGTTCAAACCTGTTCTTTCTTCTTTACCTAACCGAACCTAAACCGACCAATTTGTTCATATCCTTTTGTTCCTACCCTTTCATTCCTACCATTCCATTCATACCCCTCTTCTACTTTGACCATACCTTCAACTCAACTAAACCTAACATAACTTCTCGTAGACGATCGGGCAATTTACATACGACTCGACTCTTCCCGAGACGGTTCGTATCACGAGTCGTATGCTGAGTTGCCAAATCATCCTAATGAGAAGTTCCATTCGTAACTTTAAGGCTTAGGCGATAAAGGATGGAGTGGTGCTGGTTGCTAATGTTTGACAAGGGTGGTCGTAGAGTATCGAATTGGGTAGCTTAAGAACAAGTAGAACCGACACTAAAAAGTGACGACCCGAAACTTATGGTTTCTTAAGGTGGATGGTTAAAACGATAAAGCCGCGACCCACTATCTATGAAGATAGGAACCTTGGTATAGGCTTGAAAGAAATAGGGTTGACGCCACTACTAGGTAGATAAGTCAACAAAGTCTCAAACAAAGTATAGAGAAGAAAATTCTCACAAGATTAAATTCAATAAAAATTTTGGCAAAAAGTCCCCTACAATTAAAAATAACCAACTATTTATACTAGTATCTTATGCTAGCCGAATAGTCCATTCATGAACTTAACAATTAAGTAATGTACCTAATTAAAACATGAAACTTCTAGAAAAATGTCCAATGATGTTCTTGTCCATGTTCGGCCGAATGGGAGGTGAGTGGTTAGCTTCATGAATATGCATTGATGTACTTGGATAAATGTTCTTCATGCATCCAAGGCTAGATTCAGCTAACTCCTTTAATGGAGCCTTTAATTCATGTTTTTTCACCATGAGTGGCTTAATTAAATGAGGCTTCATGAAGGATCAAACTTGGTGTGAACAAGGAGCTTGAGTAGACTCTTGTGTGTGAACATCCAACCGAATGGTCATCATGGTGTGAACACAAGGTGTGAACACATGATCAATACATGAACCGTCCAATGCATGGTCCATCATTAATTTGATCCATGAATCTTCAAATACATGAATGGCCATCATGAACATGCATAAGCCTCTTGATTGCCGTCCATTGAACCTTTCTATGCAAGCACCTTGCATTAATTCCTTACATGCATGTGCTGTCCAAAGGGATGTACCTACATGAAATAAACAAGTCATTAAGACATCTCATGAACACTCATAAATTCGGCATGATGTGAACACATTAATGTCATACATTAATTCGGCTATGTGAACATAATCAATTTATGTAATGACTATGACATATTAATAACAAATATTAATATAAGACAAGTTTATTGCTTAAATAAATATGTGCAAATTTTTATTTAATACATTAAAGAAAAAACTGAGTTCAAACTAAAATGAGCTAAGCTTTAGCTCGTGAGCTAAAGTTGAGCTGAGGCTAAACTCCTAAGCTGAAGTTGAGCTAAGGTTTAGCTCGTGAGTTGAAAATGAGCTAGGAGTGAGCTTGGTTTAGCTCATGCAAGATGGATTGAGCTCGAATAAGCTGGACGGAGCTCGTGGAGCTAGAAACGAGCTAGGATCAGCTTGCCAACATGTCAATACTCGGCTTGACAGACTTGTTTGATGAAGTTCGCGGGGCGTGCTCGTATCAAATAGCAATTAACCATGTCAAAAATAGGAGATCTTCTATGATACGAGTCACAAAGGCCCAATCCAAGTTCAAGAACGTGATGGGCTCAAATTGCCACAAGGCCCAATAACGAGATCAAAGGCCCGACAAATGCGGTCCAAACTAAATGTGACCATTCAATAGCTTGTTAGCAAGGCCTTAGATTCATACACGAGAGAACAAGAAAATCAAGATTCACTTTCTTGTTTTCAAGAAAATCAAGAAATCGAATCTTGGCCCAATTTTGCTGTTCGAAGAGATTTCAAGAATCAAGAAAATCAAGATTTCAAATCTTGGAAATCTTGGTCCAAGAAACCAAATCTTGCAGCCAAAACGCATTGGATCTCCATTACGAGCGTCAACGACCCAATTTTGGTAGGAGATGGATCACGAGCCCAAATTCTTGAAGGCGAGGCCCAATACCAAAATCTAGCCCAATCAAGAAATTTCTTCATACTTAGTTGAAAATCAGGCCAAAATGTCAAAGGGCCCAATTTGTAAACATCTTACTTGTTTAATTTAATTTTTTAATCTTTAGGAGCATTACATGTAAAATTCGGCCCAAAACAACCCATATAAGTGCATGGCCGAATTTACCTTGTTATTTTATTAATTAGGTTTAATTTTTTATTAGTTACTTGTGAGATTAGGATTTGTTGGAGGCCTATATAAGTATTGGCCAGCCACCCTTTGTAAAAACACCTTATTATCATTCAATACATTAAATTTCAGTTTGTTAGAGTGCAGAATTTTCTTTGGGGTTTTCTCCAAGAATTCTCTCTTGAGCTTTCTTTAGAAGTTGTTTTAACAATCTTTTGATTGTGGGAGCCATCTTCAACCTTCTTCTTGCCATCAATATTCTTTGGAGGGGAGATTAGAGCCGTTTGAAGAGATTTGTGAAATCTTTCGGGATTTCAAGGATCTTTAGGACTTATCCTTTAATTCTTGCTGTTTTTGATTTCTTTCTGTACTTTTCTTTGCTTATACTTGTGCCGATTTCTCATCTAATATTTTGCTGCTCTTGTTTGTTTTCCAGCATTGATTAAACTCAAGATCTCATCGTTTAAGTTGTTCTCCTATTGGCAGCACCCATTCGAACCCAAAAATCCCCAATTCCTAGGGTTTGGCCGATTGGATTTCTTTCAATTTGGAAATCAATTGATTGCTGGAAATTGGGCATTCTTGGCCGAATCAATTCCTTGGCAGAGTCGCTTCTTTTCTTTCTTCTCAATTTCGTTTGATTCATCGATTCTATTTCTTTCTTCTTGCTGCTCTTTTAATTGAATTTGGGAATTTTAAATTCAAATCTGATTCGGTTTAATCTTAATCTTTGTTTTTGATTTCAGATCTGTTCATCTAGGATCTTTCGTAGGAGTTTCTCGTGACTTGGCAACTCGATCTTGGTCCGCGTGCATTCCTCTATCAGTTTATTTTTTACAGGTTTTGAAGATGTCTAAAGGTGATAATAATAATGCACTTATGAAAGCCCAACAACAGTTAGACGAA
Source organism: Gossypium hirsutum (assembly GCF_007990345.1). Classification (NCBI taxonomy): domain Eukaryota; kingdom Viridiplantae; phylum Streptophyta; class Magnoliopsida; order Malvales; family Malvaceae; genus Gossypium; species Gossypium hirsutum. Next base: position 265,564 of record NW_024402772.1, read on the forward strand.
CATACTGCTGCAATCACACAAATAAATGCTACACTTCAAGCATTGAATACTACTTTGAATGAGGTACGAGTGAATCAAAAACATCAATATCGAGATCAAATTAAGGAAGATAGGGATAAGGAGCCCATAGGTTCAGCCCTCAACGTGTCTCTAGAATGGATGATGATTTTCATGATCATGGACAATCATCTTTGGCAAAACCAAAGAGCGAGCAGCAATGAGAACATCTCTTTCATACTCGCTGCCATGTACAAGGTAAGCTTTGTAGAGTTATTATTGATGGTGAAAGTTGCTCGAACATAGCCAGCACGACGATGGTGGAAAAGCTTTGCTTAACCACTACCAAGCATCCACAACCTTATCAACTACAAGGGCTTAGCAACGAAGGCCAATTTAGGGTCACTCAACAAGTGCGCATCGCCTTTTCTATCGGTAAGTATCAAGACGAAGTTGTGTGCGACGTAATGCCTATTCAAGCCTGCCATTTGTTGCTAGGAGAACCGTGTCAACTGGATCGAAAAGTCACTCACGATGGTCGTACCAATAGGTATTCTTTCAAGCATCAAGGAAAGAAACTCACCTTAGTGCCGCTCACTCTGGAACAAGTCCATGAGGACCAAATCAAACTAAAAAATTCTGTTAAAACAAGTGAGGAAAAAGAAAAAGAGAATGAAAAAGAGCAAAAAGAGATTGAGAGTGAAAAAGAAATTGAAGAAAGAAGAGAAAATGAATTAGAAAAAGAAACAAAAGAAAAAGACGTGGAAAGGGTAGTGAGGAATGTTTCCGCTAACCAATATATGAATTTTCTTGTGTTGCTACTTTTCAGGTTCCCGAAAGATCGAAAGATAACTTTCAACTTCAATACCTCTCAAATGAAAGACGCTTTCATACGATCAACTTAAGCAAAGATGAAATCACACTGCATGGTCCCGAAGGTAAGCGAGGTAAGGAAATTTTAGAAACCGAGTCCAGTGCAGATTTGAAAATTATTGATAAAACTTTTGGTGACTTAGTTCTTAAAAGATCCCCTCATTTTGATCCGATTAATTGTTACTCTTTGATTGTGGTTGATAAAGTCATTAAGAAAAGAAGCGTGATTTGTTATTCTCTTGATTTACCTTGTGTAAAATCCTCGAATTTGTCCAAATCTGTTTTGAAGAATAAGGTAACGAAATTTTCCAAATTTGTTTTCAATTTATATTCGTGCCTTAAACAGTTTATGTGGTTGTACATGAAGTTTGAGTTCTATTTGACAAAGGTTAACTCAACAACGGAGATTCGACTACACTATGCCCCCGATGAGCGAAGGTTTGTTTTAAACGAAAAAGGTAAAATCGACCCTTATTCTTTTGCTTATCAAGGCAAGATGCTTGAAACCTTTGAAACACTTTTGTACTCCTCGGATAGTGACAAAGATCGTGTTGATGAACACTTAGATCGAAACGTGCTTGACTGTCCTATTTTATTTATTGATGATAAATCTATTTTGATGGTTGATAAAAAGATTCTTGTTTTTGATAATGCATGTGTGAGTGAATCTATAAACCGTCGATTAATGCATGGTAATCTGAATCTATCCATTCACATGCGTTATACCTATTCTATTATGCTTATAATTGGACTACAAGCTTGTTTGCGTTGCTATTTACTATTTCATGGCTATTCTTTCAGTGGACTCAATTGCCATTAGTCCCGTTCGATCGAGGAAAGTCGAGTTCATTTGATTTTTTAGATTCGAGGACGAATCTTTTTGAGGAAGGGGGAATGATACGAGTCATAAAGGCCCAATCCAAGTTCAAGAACGTGATGGGCTCAAATTGCCACAAGGCCGACAAATGGGTCCAAACTAAATGGGACCATTCAAGAGCTTGTTAGCAAGGCCTTAGATTCATACACGAGAGAACAAGAAAATCAAGATTCACTTTCTTGTTTTCAAGAAAATCAAGAAATCGAATCTTGGCCCAATTTTGCTGTTCGAAGAGATTTCAAGAATCAAGAAATCAAGATTTCAAATCTTGGAAATCTTGGTCCAAGAAACCAAATCTTGCAGCCAAAACGCATTGGATCTCCATTACGACGTCAACGACCTAATTTTGGTAGGAGATGGATCACGAGCCCAATTCTTGAAGGCGAGGCCCAATAACCAAAATCTAGCCCAATCAAGAAATTTCTTCATACTTAGTTGAAAATCAGGCCAAAATGTCAAAGGGCCCAATTTGTAAACATTTTACTTGTTTAATTTAATTTTTTAATCTTTAGGAGCATTACATGTAAAATTCGGCCCAAAACAGCCCATATAAGTGCATGGCCGAATTTACCTTGTTATTTTATTAATTAGGTTTAATTTTTATTAGTTACTTGTGAGATTAGGATTTGTTGGAGGCCTATATAAGTATTGGCCAGCCACCCTTTGTAAAAAGATCTTATTATTATTTTTTTCTATCAATTTTAGATTTGTTGAGTGCAGAATTTTCTTTGGGGTTTTCTCCAAGAATTCTCTCTTGAGTTTTCTTTAGAAGTTGTTTTAACAATCTTTTGATTGTGGGAGCCATCTTCAACCTTCTTCTTGCCATCGATATTCTTTGGAGGGGATATTAGAGCCGTTTGAAGAGATTTGTGAAATCTTTCGAGATTTCAAGGATCTTTAGGACTTATCCTTTAATTCTTGCTGTTTTCTATTTCTTTCTTTACTTTTCTTTGCTTATACTTGTGCCGATTTCTCATCTAATATTTGCTATTCTTGTTTGTTTTCCAGCATTGATTAAACTCAAGATCTCATCGTTTAAGTTGTTCTCCTATTGGCAGCACCCATTCGAACCCAAAAATCTCCAATTCCTAGGGTTTGGCCGATTGGATTTCTTTCAATTTGTGAATCAATCGATTGCTGGAAATTGGGCATTCTTGGCCGAATCAATTTGTTGACCGATTCGCAATCTTTCTATACTTCCAATTTCGTTTGATTCATCTATTCTATTTCTTTGTTTCTTGCTGCTCCTTTAATTGAATTTGGGGATTTGATTTCAGGTCTGATTAGTTTAATCTTGTTATTTGTTTTAATTTTTAGATCTGTTCGTTTAGAGCTTTCGTAGGAGTTTCCCGTGACTTGGCAACTCGATCTTGGTCCGCGCGAAAGATCTTATTATTATTTTTTTCTATCAAATTTTAGATTTGTTGAGTGCAGAATTTTCTTTGGGGTTTTCTCCAAGAATTCTCTCTTGAGTTTTCTTTAGAAGTTGTTTTAACAATCTTTTGATTGTGGGAGCCATCTTCAACCTTCTTCTTGCCATTGATATTCTTTGGAGGGGAGATTAGAGCCGTTTGAAGAGATTTGTGAAATCTTTCGGGATTTCAAGGATCTTTAGGACTTATCCTTTAATTTTTGCTATTCAATTTCTTTTATTTAATTCTACTTGTGCCGAATCTTAATTCTAATCTATTTGCTGTTTTATTTGTGTTTCCAGCCCTCGTTTATCTTAAAGAATTGATCAATTTCACTTTTTGCTGGAGTTCGACAATCAGCCCTAAATCCCCAAATTCTAGGGTTCTTGCCGAATGCACACTTATTCTTCTTGGGTGAATTTGGTTGTGGAAACTTAGGGGAAACTTTCGTGGTGGTCAATTGAGCAGATTGCCCTCGCTTTCTCAGCCTCAATAGCCGTTTTATGCCTTCAATTTCTTTCTTTCTCATTGACGCATAAACCCTAATTTGTTTCAAGAAATTTTGGTCGATCTAATTTGCTTGCTGATTTGGTGTTCTTTGACAGATTCGGCTTGTGGGAGTTCATTCTTGGGAATCAATTTCGTGTTCTTGGTTTCAAGAAACCTCTTTCATACGTGTTTCGTTCCTTGATTAGATCTTGCTGATTTTTAGGGTTCTTATTCCAGATTTTAATTTTCCAGATTTAATCTCGTTCTTTGTTTGATTTCAGATCTGTTCGTTTAGAGCTTTCGTAGGAGTTTCCCGTGACTTGGCAACTCGATCTTGGTCCACGCGCAATCCTCTATCATTTGGTATCAGATTTTGGGCGTTTTGGGTGTTCTTGGTTGATTTCTAAACTGATCTCTATTTTTTAAAGCATAAACAGCAGTTTTACCCAGAAAAATTGTTCAAAAAAATTTCATTTGAGTGGGTAAACGTTGTCCGATTGATCTGAAATTTTACATACATGTTTTTGGCACTTTGATTGAATATAAAAAAATTATTCCCGCAAAAAAATCAGTCAAAAAAGTCAAAAAAATATGAAATTCAATAAAAATTTAAAAAAGATTCAGCGGGTTGAATTTGGTGCCCAAAATTTCCAGATCAAAATTCAATATTTAAGGACATTCCAGATTCAATTTCGTGATTTTAGATATCGGGAACACCTTGAACGAAGTTGTCAAGTTACTCCGCAATTTTTCGGGTTTTTTATTTTCGGCAATTTTTATTGATTCTTAGCTGTAGGTTTCATTTGTTTGCTTTTATTCTTCCGTTACGTTATCTAACACCTTCTTGTTTCTTGTGTTAGTAGGATTTACACGTGTGCACAACTCCTTCCTCGGTGCAACACGAATCACTTGGTGTCTCGTCAGTTTTTGGCATCCTAGTGCAAATTAGGATTCTTTGGTAGTTTGGTTCACACTCTCTAATTGGTTGATATAAACTCTGATAAAGAACTCACAAGATTGAATTCGACCTCATTGAGAATTTGATTTTTCTTTTTGAGTGATTAATGGTGAGGTTTGATAACTTTTATTTTTGAGTGTTGAGTGTTTATTTTTTACAGGTTTTGAAGATGTCTAAAGGTGATAATAATGATGCACTTATGAAGGTCCAACAACAGTTAGACGAACATACTGCTGCAATCACACAAATAAATGCTACACTTCAAGCATTGAATACTACTTTGAATGAGGTACGAGTGAATCAAAAACATCAATATCGAGATCAAATTAAGGAAGATAGGGATAAGGAGCCCTATAGGTTAAGCCCTCAACGTGTCCCTAGAATGGATGATGATTTTCATGATCATGACAATCATCTTTGGCAAACCAAAGAGCGAGCAGCAACGAGAACATCTCTTTCATACTCGCTGCCATGTACAAGGTAAGCTTTGTAGAGTTATATTGATGGTGAAAGTTGCTCGAACATAGCCAGCACGACGATGGTGGAAAAGCTTTGCTTAACCACTACCAAGCATCCACAACCTTATCAACTACAAGGGCTTAGCAACGAAGGCCAATTTAGGGTCACTCAACAGTGCGCATTGCCTTTTCTATCGGTAAGTATCAAGACGAAGTTGTGTGCGACGTAATGCCTATTCAAGCCTGCCATTTGTTGCTAGGAGAACCGTGGCAACTAGATCAAAAAGTCACTCACGATGGTCGTACCAATAGTTTCTTTCAAGCATCAAGGAAGAAACTCACCTTAGTGCCGCTCACTCTGGAACAAGTCCATGATGACCAAATAAAACTAAAAAATCTGTAAAACAAGTGAGGAAAAAGAAAAGAGAATGAAAAAGAGCAAAAAGAGATTGAGAGTGAAAAGAAATTGAAGAAAGAAAGAAAAGAATTAGAAAAAGAAACAAAAGAAAAAGACGTGGAAAGGGTAGTGAGGAATGTTTCACTAACCAAGATATGAATTTTTCTTGTGTTGCTACTTTCAGGTTCCCGAAAGATCGAAAGATAACTTTCACTTCAATACCTCTCAAATGAAAGACGCTTTCATACGATCAACTTAAGCAAAGATGAAATCACACTACATGATCCCGAAGGTAAGCGAGGTAAGGAAATTTAGAATCGAGTCCAGTGCAGATTTGAAAATTATTGATAAAACTTTTGGTGACTTAGTTCTTAAAGATCCCCTCATTTTGATCCGATTAATTGTTACTCTTCGATTGTGGTTGATAAAGTCATTAAGAAAAGAAGCGTGATTTGTTATTCTCTTGATTTACCTTGTGTAAAATCCTCGAATTTGTCCAAATCTGTTTTGGAGAATAAGGTAACAAAATTTCCAAATTTGTTTTCAATTTATATTCGTGCCTTAAACAGTTTATGTGGTTGTACATGAAGTTGATTCTATTTGACAAAGGTTAACTCAACAACGGAGATTCGACTACACTATGCCCTCGATGAGCGAAGGTTTGTTTTAAATGAAAAGGTAAAATCGACCCTTATTCTTTGCTTATCAAGGTAAGATCTTGAAACCTGAAACACTTTTTATCTCGGATATGAAAAGATCGTGTTGATGAACACTTAGATCGAAAGTCTTGACTGTCTATTTTATTATTGATGATAAATCTATTGATGTGATAAAGATCTTTTGATAATGCATGTGTGATGATCTATAAAACCGTCGATTAATGCATGGTAATCTGAATCTGTCCATTCACATGCGTTTATACCCTGTTCTATTATGCTTATAATTGGACTACAAGCTTGTTTGCGTTGCTATTTACTATTTCATGGCTATCTTTTCAGTGGACTCAATTGCCATTAGTCCCGTTCGATCCGAGGAAAGTCGAGTTCATTTGATTTTTTTAGATTCGAGGACGAATCTTTTTGAGGAAGGGGGGAATGATACGAGTCACAAAGGCCCAATCCAAGTTCAAGAACGTGATGGGCTCAAATTACCGACCAAGGCCCAATAACGAGAATCAAAGGCCCGACAAATGCGGTCCAAATTAAATGGGGACCATTCAAGAGCTTGTTAGCAAGGCCTTAGATTCATACACGAAGAACAAGAAAATCAAGATTCACTTTCTTGTTTTCAAGGAAAATCCAAGAAATCGAATCTTGGCCCAAATTTGCGTCGAAGACGATTTCAAGAATCAAGAAAATCAAGATTTCAAATCTTGGAAATCTTGGTCCAAGAAACCAAATCTTGCAGCCAAAACGATTGGATCTCCATTACGAGCGTCAACGACCCAATTTGGTAGGAGATGGATCACCGAGCCCAAATTCTTGAAGGCGAGGCCCAATAACCAAAATCCAGCCCAATCAAGAAATTTCTTCATACTTAGTTGAAAATCAGGCCAAAATGTCAAAGGGCCCAATTTGTAAACATCTTACTTGTTTAATTTAATTTTTAATCTTTAGGAGCATTACATGTAAAATTCGGCCCAAAACAGCCCATATAAGTGCATGGCCGAATTTACCTTGTTATTTATTAATTAGGTTTAATTTTATTAGTTACTTGTGAGATTAGGATTTGTTGGAGGCCTATATAAGCATTGGCCAGCCACCCTTTGTAAAAGATCTTATTATTATTTTTTTCTATCAAATTTTAGATTTGTTGAGTGCAGAATTTCTTTGGGGTTTTCTCCAAGAATTCTCTCTTGAGTTTTCTTTAGAAGTTGTTTTAACAATCTTTTGATTGTGGGAGCCATCTTCAACCTTCTTCTTGCCCATCGATATTCTTTGGAGGGGAGATTAGAGCCGTTTGAAGAGATTTGTGAAATCTTTCAAGATTTCAAGGATCTTTAGGATTATCCTTTAATTCTTGCTGTTTTCTTATTTCTGATACGAGTCATAAAGGCCCATCCAAGTTCAAGAACGT